>NC_088374.1:19551740-19566740 GCF_034508935.2 Berghia stephanieae | reverse complement strand
CACAGCTTATTTTGCTGAACATTATTTTGTATAGAGTGTAATTGTTTGTTTCAGTTAGAAAATTATATTTTTGTGTTAGGTGGGTGCGAACTTTTAGGGAAAACTCTGAAAATGGCTAGTAAGGAGATAGTTAAACAACTATACCCACTGTGCAACGTGGCTCAGCGGTACAGTCTTTGCTTTGTACCTGAAAAGTACTGAGTTCTGCTGCTCTGTGTGACCTTGAGCAAGTCACCTCGCCCTAGCTCAGTTTGCAGCATTGCACTGGGGCTGATGTCTGGGTTATTCCAAGTCTTCCCTTGGAATAGACTCTAGAGGTAAATTTCCCCTATGGGATGAAATAGAGAATTTTAATTTTTTTTTAAATTTATTTTTTTTAGTTTTAATATTACTGTAACTGCTTACTGTGCTGTTTTGTGGTCTTGTGCTATGAAATTAGGCTTGTGATATGAAGATTCCGTGTTTTGAGTTCTGCTATGGGATGGGCAAATTAAGGTTCTTGGAAAAGGTTCTTTATGCATATTTTCTCAAATTAAGGTTCTTGGAGAAGGTTCTTTATGCATATTTTCTCAAATTAAGGTTCTTGGAGATGGTTCTTTCATGCATATTTTTTTCAAATTTAGGTTCTTGGAGAAGGTTCTTTATGCATATTTTCTCAAATTAAGGTTCTTGGAGATGGTTCTTTCATGCATATTTTCTCATATTAAGGTTCTTGGAGAAGGTTCTTTATGCATATTTTCTCAAATTAAGGTTCTTGGAGAAGGTTTTTTATGCATATTTTCTCAAATTAAGGTTCTTGGAGAAGGTTCTTTATGCATATTTTCTCAAATTAAGGTTCTTGGAGAAGGTTCTTTATTTTCTCAAATTAAGGTTCTTGGAGAAGGTTCTTTATTTTCTCAAATTAAGGTTCTTGGAGAAGGTTCTTTATTTTCTCAAATTAAGGTTCTTGGAGAAGGTTCTTTATTTTCTCAAATTAAGGTTCTTGAAGAAGGCTCTATGCGCATATTTTCTCACCATTCCTATAAATGTATAAAATGAGTAACTGCCTGGTAAGAGCATTGTCTTTGTAAAAAAAAAAAAGAAAGATAAGGGTAATAGAGGCAGTGGCTAAAGATTGTTTTTGTGATGTTCGCCATAAATTAATCCGATTCTGAGTAATATTGGAAAAACTTAAGAAAAATATTCCCTTCCATCAGTGTAATGAAAAATAAAACAAAATAGTTTTAGACCTAGCATCAAAATTATAGTAATTGTAGCTTTTGAAAGGGTCGAAAAAGTGTAGAGAAGTTGATTTTTTGTCCAGACTTTTTTTAATACCTTTGAGAAAGTATTTCTGATACTTTATTGGAGTTAGTTTTTGTATATTTTATATTATTCAGTTTTTATTTATTTTATATTATTCAGTTTTTATATATTTTATATCATTCAACTGATAAAAACGGATGAAAATCGATTTTTTTTCCATAGTTTTTCCAAATAACTCATTATTGGAGTATTTCTATGGTGAACGGGACCAAAAAATGACCTTTGTACAACCTCAATTGTTCCTCACAGATGACATAGATTATCAACTCAATTGCTTTAAAAGTGGGGGTTAGTGCAGTAAAAATGGAGCTTAACAGTGATTGGTCAAAGTAGTTTTTCTCCGTTTTCACTTTTTGTCGCCACGAGCACTGTGTGATGTCAACAAACAAAAATTCTGTAATGATTTGCTGGGTGGGGCAGGGAGGTACCTACTGTGTCTTCTATCCCCCTGTGTCTGTTTTCCAACATGCTTTCTGTCATTGTCTTGGAATGAGATTACTTGGTTTTGTCCTGGCCCTGGCTAGATACCCTAGCTGGGAGGGAAACAGTCAAATGTATAGTTAGAGTTTTGGGAGATGATATTTTTTTCCTTGTAAATCATCTCCCTGTTATGCACTGTATTGTTTGTTTAAATATTATATATGATTTTTAAACATTTGAGTGTATCCCTCTTCTTAGTTGGGACCTGTGCTTGTGTCTGGATGAGACTTTTAGATGATCTCAAACTAAGTACTTTGATAGTGTCCTCTTGGAATCTACACCTGTTACCTATTTGAACAAATTCCCCTTTGTCTTACCTTTTATTTGGTGCTTTAATTGTAATTCTAGAACTTTTTACTATCCCATTTTCTTCCTTTTTACTGGCCCTGATATGACCTTAATGTGTTGCGAGCGCCGTAAAACCCTTAAAAACAAAAACAAAAACAAAACAGTAATGATTTACCGTTGCCTTCCAGATGGTCCAGGAGTCGACAGTGAGTCAGGTCTTGGAAACCAGAAGGAATACGATATCCCTAGGAGACGACCCTGCCATTCAAGCCATTGGTAAGATTGACACTACTGTTGATAACCTTACTTTTTATTTGTGATCCAATGTCCTAATTCTTTATTCACATCTCTCATTCGTCTATGTTGTGTTTGATTCTTCGTGTTTTGTTCATTTTCTTACTCGGATTAGTAGTAGTAGTAGTAGTAGTAGTAGTAGTAGTAGTAGTAGTAGTAGTAGTAGTAGTAGTAGTAGTAGTAGTAGTAGTAGTAGTAGTAGTAGTAGTAGTAGTAGGGTTTTTAGGGTTTTTTAAAAATGTATTGTTTATAATTGTTTACAATTGTTTACCTCGGATTTAAAAATTTTACACAAGTCTTATTCTATTACTACTCATTTTCAGCATCCATGTCATCTTCCAACACAACTACAACAACAACAACAGCAGCCACAGACAAAGAAGAACTGGATGAATTTGACATGCCCATCCTGTCTCCCCTGGGTTCCCTGGAGAACCTGTATGAGTCCATCCTCCCTAAACAGGACGACTCCAATTTCCATTACTACGATCCACTCAGTCTCAGTGCTCCCAAGAAACCCTTGTGTCCTAACATCCCTGCTGATGGCTATTTGGGTAAATACCAGACCTGCGAATTCCATAAATATGTTTAAAATCAGTCTTGATACGTTCTGGTCAGACCAAGAAATGTTATATGACAACTTCAAAACCAAAATTAAATTAACTGGAAGTGGGGCAGAAATGCAGCCCTAGATGATTGAGCCCGGTGAAGAGGAGCCTGAAAAGGACCTGTATCGGAAATCTACTATACGTAACTATAAGTAGCTGTCTACTATTATGAAAAATCCGTAGATCAACGACATTTTGGCTCTAATAATTTCAGCATTTAACTCTTTCAGCGCCATTGGCCACACTGTGCGACTAAAGCAGAATCAGTTCTTATTGACCGATGGCCGCACAGTGCAGCCGGTCTTGAAAGGCAAAAACAATACTGTCATCCAATCTTACTTTCTACAAAAGTATCCGTATCTATATGGTTGGCGCTGAAGAAACCAATGGTCTGGTTGTATTTCAGCGGCGTCCTCATTGGGCGCGGGCCCATGTCAGTCGGGCCTTGAAATCGTTTAGGCGTGGTGCCATGATGACCAGTTCATCCAGCCCATTCCACTCCGAGATAGTTCTAATGAAGAAAGAATTTCTGTAGTTTTGTGTTCTTGTCTGTGGGATTTTGAAGCAGTTCGAATTGTTTGTGCTTTAAATTGAACCAATGGTATCATTTCTTTCATTAGAACATTCAATTGGCCCTAGAGGGGGTTATTTTAATTGAGATTTTGTGCCGAATTCAAATGTCACTTTGTCTTAGCTTGTCATTCTCATGCTGCCTCAATCAGGTGTCAGCCATTTTGTGACGGAAATTCAAATATAGCCTCAGCGCTGAAAATGTTAATGAAGTATCTGTAAGTCATTAAAACTTATTGAAAATGGAAGTTGATGCTAGACTATGCTATTTCAAGGGCATTGACTTTGAAGCGTTTTATAGTCGTAAGGATAATTTTATGATTTTTAAAGTTAACTATGATTACGTTTTTTATTATCCACTAAAAACTACGAATATGATAGCCGGTTTCAATCTCGTATTTTGTCATAATGAAATTTGAATCTTTAACATAAAAATGATCCTTATCACAAATTTTTATTTTCTTTTGTACTTTTATAATAATAATAATAATAATAAGAAGAAGAAGAAGAAGAAGAAGAAGAAGAAGAAGAAGAAGAAGAAGAAGAAGAAGAAGAAGAAGAAGAAGAAGAAGAAGAAGAAGAAGAAGAAGAAGGAGGAGGAGGAGGAGGAGGGGGAGGAAGAAGAAGAAGATGAAGAAGAAGGAGAAAAAGAAGAAGAAGAAAAGGGAAAAAAAATAAGAAGAAGAAGAGGAGGAGGAGGTAGAAAATGATTTAGTTCCTTACTTTTTTCAGTCCACTGCTTCTAGCAGCTGAGTATCAGTTACAGACTTCATTTAATCTTTTTATTTCATGACTTTCTGTACAGAGCCAGTGCCACCTGCTTCCCTAATGACATCTGCTGCGTCCACGACAGCCACCACAACAACAACATCTACAACTGCTGCTTCATCAACAAACGCCACTGCCAACTCTGCATCTCTACTGTCAACTACTACATCAGCATCAGCATCATCTTCATCATCAACAACTACTACGACATCAAGTACCATCTCTGCCTCCATGACAAATATATCGGTTGTGAAATCGCCGTCCAAGTTATCCGATCCAACTCGTAAGAAATCCAACACATCGTCCAAATCTCTGGATAACGTCTTCGAATCGCTGGACCCCACATTCAACAAAAACGCGTCTTCCATTGCTTCCTCTTCCTCTGATTCAAATTCAAACTCAAATTCCGCTGAAAATTCTGGAAGCTCTTTACCAGATTCATTTTTCCAAAATTTACAGAGAGCAAATAAAAATAAAAACCCAAATGACAGCAATGATAATGATATAACTAGCTCTGGCGTCGGAGTCAATTTCGTAGAGCCAGAATTGACCGATCAGCGCAGAGCTATCCTAGCATCCCAGCCAATTTATGAAGAAATTCCAAACGGAATAAATGAAGATGATGATAATATAGAAGAAGGAGAAGGAGGAGGTGTATGTGGTAGTAGTGCAGGCTTTACTGTGAACCAGGATACTTCTAGAAATTCCAAAGTCACCGGTGTCCGAAGTGGTTCTTTCAGTAGAACGGACAGTAACAGATCCGTTACTGGGAAAAACCAAAATCAAAAGAGGAGTGGAGATGGAGGATTGATGTCGGCATCGTTTCATAGCGGAGGTTTGCCAAAAAGTGCCAAAGATGCTGTAAATGCTTCAAACTCTCCCTCAGCCCTTACGACGAAATCCCAGTTGGTTTCACAACCCCCACCTCCACCACCACCACAACACCCACCGTCCACTGTCAAATTATCTGCAGCGTCATCGGCAATGAAGTCAACAGCAGCACTTAAGCAACAACAACAGCAGCAGCAGCATTCGTCCCCATCCAAACAAAATATGAGTCGTCAGTCGTCTGTCTCCTCCCTCATGACAACCTCGATGACCTCATCCATGTTACCCCCACCACCACCTCCCCCAGACCATCTCCCAGTACCTCCACCCCTCTCCACAGTAAGATCTCTCTCCAGAGAGGCTATCCCAACGTCCGCTGATTCTTCAGACACCCCCAGCTTTTGCACCTTGCCCAGACCAAGGGCTGCCCCGAGACGCAAGGCAAAGAGGCCGGACACAGCGGGATCAGACCAATACATTTCAATGAACAAGCCGAACTTACAGGTGAAAATTTTGACTCATCATAATACTCTTCATATTAAAACACCATTAAAAAAATAATTAATCATAGAAAATCGGAAGACGATAAAACAATGTAATTTCAATGTGTCACTATTCATCTATAAACACTTTGAACTCTTATGTTTGTGCCCGATGCGTACTTATTTTCAGGTCTGATAGCTGAACGCAATTATGGGTCTGATTTACCATTGTTGTAATGGATATGTAATTTGTTTGTGACAGTTTGAGGGTATTTCCATTACAACCGTGGTGGGAGGGACCATAACAATACTCTTCAACAGTCGTAACGTCACTTCCTTCCTAATGACGCATGGTAACTTAGTAACACTGGCTCTAAACTATCGGAACAATGGCGGACGCCCGTATGAAATATTTATCCGGCGAGCATAAAAGCGTATCCAGAGGGAAAAAAAACATAAATTTGATAATGTTTTGACTTTTGCACATTCTGATCACAAGGCATATGAAAAGTTCTAGCCAGCATGAAAAATAAAAAGTAATGATTTTATTTGTTTAGAACCAAGATGACCACCGTTGCCAGGCGGCGTGATATCAGACTCATCATCATCATGTAGTTCCATATCTTAAGCAGACGTCGGAGGTCATCTTCCGCCAAGCTGATCTATCTCTTGCCAATTCTATTAAAGCAGCGCCACCTTTCTCAGCTTCATCTGTCCAAGTTCAGATATCAGACTATTAATAAATAAATAAATAAATTTTATTCACGTTTTGACACAGCAAACAAATTTGATATTGAAAATGAAAAACATAAATTAGACAGGGCTTTGGAAGATGAAATGACTATTGAGGTCAGTGAAGAAGAAACGAGATTCGTATTTTCGAAACTAAACGAGAGGAAGGCTGCTGGGCCGTATGGATTGAAAGGAAAATTATTAAAAGAATGTGCCCATCAACTGTCCCCCATTTATACACATATTTTTAACTGGTCCCTCCAATGCGTTTCGATCCCTGAAATTTGGAAAACTTCAAAAATTATTCCTGTTCCAAAAAAAGAAAAACTTGAATCTATGAACGATCTTAGACCTGTTGCACTGACTTCAATAGTCATGAAATCTTTAGAAAAACTTGTTCTTGTTAAAATTAGGAACCAGTTTATGCCATTGAGTGATAGTCATCAATTTGCTTACAAACCAGGACGTGGCGTAGAGGATGCCATTTTGCAGTTTACAAACATCTACAGGCATCTAGATCACGCTAAGAGCTATTGCAGATTGCTTTTCGAAGATTTTTCTTCAGCGTTCAATACAATGCAACCTCAGTTGGTTGTTCAAAAATTGACTAGTCTGAATCTAAACAAGAATATAATTGCTTGGGTGCTCGAATTTCTTACGGAGAGAGCACAATATGTTCAATTAGGACAAAACATATCTTCCTGTATAACTACAAATACTGGTGCTCCTCAAGGTTGTGTATTGTCCCCTGTATTATTCACAATATACACGAATGACTGTAGAAGTCAAAACCTGAGTGTACCTTTGATAAAGTTTGCAGATGACACCGCTCTTCAAGGCCTCATAACAAATGGCAACGAAGTGGCTTATAGGCAAGAAATTGATAGATTTGTGTCTTGGTGTGATGCCCACCACCTAGAGCTTAACATAAGCAAGACAAAGGAGCTAGTGATTGACTTTAGGAGAGTGAAGGAACCGATAGAACCGTTAAAATTAAAGGACCAATTCGTCCAGCGAGTTCCTCAGTACAAATACCTTGGTGTAACAATTGATGACAGGCTCAAGTGGGATGAACACTTGAAAATAATTAGGCATAAGATGTGCAGACGTACATATTTTTTATCAAAACTTTCTCAGTTTAGAATAGATTAAAACCCTCTGCACATTATTTTATAGAGCAGTAATCGAAAGTGTTTTGTCATTTTGTATAACAGCTTGGGGAGGCAATTGCTTAGCAGTGGAAAGGAACAAAATAAATTCAAATTTTTAAAAATCTATTAAACGCTATATAAATGATGTTGACGATGTAGATCTTTTATACGAGAAATTTTGTATAAATAAAATAACTAAAATATTAAATGACCAGTATCATCCACTAAGACCATCAGTTATTATGTCAGAAAGAAGTGGTCGCCCTTTCTCTATTTCAACGAAAACAGAGAGACACCGAAAATCTTTTCTGCCGTCCAGTATTAGGCTTTATAACAACAAGCAATAATCATTTTATATAATTATTTCGCATTTTTACTTTCAAAAAATGTAAATATTAAATTATTAATTTATTTGTTTTGCAATCTTTTCAATTTTTAATTTATAGTGACAGTTTTGACTATTTTACAGTGTTGAAATTATTCATATTATAAAGCGCAGCTCTGGTTATGGAGCTACTCCTTTTTCATATATACATCCTATTTCCATTGTATTTTTATCTTATTATGTAAATTATAGCACGTCTGTACAAAAAATTTCCTTATTGGGATGCAATAAAGTATTATTATTATTATTATTATTATTATTATTATTATTATTATTATTATTATTATTATTATTATTATTATTATTATTATTATTATTATTATTATTATTATTATTATTGAATCGTATTTGTCTGAAAGCAATATTATGACAGAATGGTCTAGGTACAGTGGTCCAGATAGCTCAGTTGGTAGAGCACTTGCTTCATATGCAAAAGGACTGAGATCGATCCCGAGTGTAATCAAGATTTTTTTCTGACCCCTCTGTTCACCCAGCAGTAAATGAGTAGCTGGGTCTATTAGATCTGGTGGAAAGTACTTTGTGATAGACTAGCATCCTATCCAAAGGGTAGCAAGTAATTGCTATTGTCCGTTTCACGCTATAGAAACCGGAATAACTCCAGCTCCAGGAAAGATCTGGGTACAGGAAATTGTATTCGTAGACACAAATGTGACCCACCATCTCAAAACAGTATCATATCGGGATAAAAATTGAATTACAATTAAACTTGAGCTTTTATATAGCGCAATATCCCCCAAACATGCTCAAAGTGCTTTACAAGGGGTCCCTGACCAACAGCAACATATAACATGTAGAACGAGACATGATGCCTGTTAGGCGATATTGCAATTTTTTTCCAACAAAGACATCGCCGTTAACGACCAGGTACTCCTTTTTCACCTGAGTACGGTGAGAGAATGCGAGTAAAGAGCCTTTTCCAAGGACTCATTTATACACTGAGGGAGGCTAGAATCCGGCACCTTCCGATCCGAAAGCAAGAAACACACCACAAGACCCCACAGCCTAGTATGCGTCATGTCTCGTCATACATGTTACGTGTTGCTGACCCTTCTGGGTCACACAATGCAATACCTTTCCATTCAGGATCAATAAAGTATATCTTATCTTACCTTAACAACTAAGCTATTTCACCCCCTTTTTGGAATTAGCTGAAGGATGTTCAAAACCTATTAAGTTAGGCCAGCAATTCTACTTACTTACTTACTTATCCGAACCAGCGACCACCTGAGCTCTCGCCCTTCGTTCTTGTGCCATGACGTAGAAGTTAGACGTCTTTTGTAGTTGTTCCAGGTGACTATAAAGTGTGTTACTGATGCTTGGATTTGGTGGGAGGAATGTGCATCTCAGGTCTTCAAGAGGTTGACATTCAAGCAAGTGGTGTGCAATTCTACAAAACTAACGATTCCCCCCCCCCCCCCCCCCCCCGCCCCACTTTGCATGAAAGCCGGAATGACATCTCATTGTCCCTTTAGGCCATCTGTGTGGAATGATGTACCACAGAGTGCTCATGAATCAGTCGATTGATTTTTAAGTGGAAACTTAAGCTTGTTTTTTTTTAGAATTAGACTGTAAGAAAGAGGAGATTTTTTTTGATTATCTAAATAATGTCGTCGTAATTAAAGATTTAAAGTCTTACATTTCAAGTGTTAGAGTTAGAGTGGTAGCATAGTCTTACATTTCAAGTGTTAGAGTTAGAGTGGTAGCATGGTCTTACATTTCAAGTGTTAGAGTTAGAGTGGTAGCATAGTCTTACATTTCAAGTGTTAGAGTTAGAGTGGTAGCATGGTCTTACATTTCAAGTGTTAGAGTTAGAGTGGTAGCATAGTCTTACATTTCAAGTGTTTAGAGTAGAGTGGTAGCATAGTCTTACATTTCAAGTGTTTAGAGTTAGAGTGGTAGCATAGTCTTACATTTCAAGTGTTAGAGTTAGAGTGGTAGCATAGTCTACATTTCAAGTGTTAGAGTTAGAGTGGTAGCATAGTTTAATTTCAAGTGTTAGAGTTAGAGTGGT
The DNA here is from genome assembly GCF_034508935.2 of Berghia stephanieae. Lineage (NCBI taxonomy): Eukaryota > Metazoa > Mollusca > Gastropoda > Nudibranchia > Aeolidiidae > Berghia > Berghia stephanieae. Next base: position 19,556,817 of record NC_088374.1, on the reverse strand, counting down.
AGCATAGTCTTAATTTAAGTGTTAAGTTAAGTGGTAGCATAGTCTTATTTCAAGTGTTAAGGTTAGAGTGGTAGCATAGTCTTAATTTCAAGTGTTAGAGTTAGAGTGTAGCATAGTCTTACATTTCAAGTGTTAGAGTTAGAGTGGTAGCATAGTCTACATTAATGGTTAGAGTAGTAGTTCAAGTTTTATTTAAGTGTTAGCAGTGTTAATTAAGGTAGATTAAGTGTAGCAATTTAATTTCAATGTTAAGTTAAGTGGTCATTCTTCAAGTGTTAGAGTTAGAGTGGTAGATAGTCTCATTTCAAGTGTTGAGTTAGAGTGGTAGTCTTACATTTCAAGTGTTAGTTAGGTGAGATAGTCTTACATTTCAAGTGTTAGAGTTGAGTGGTGCATAGTCTTACATTTCAAGTGTTAGAGTTAGAGTGGTAGCATAGTCTATTTCAAGTGTTAGAGTTAGAGTGGTAGCATAGTCTTACATTTCAAGTGTTAGAGTTAGAGTGGTAGCAAGTCTTACATTTCAAGTGTTAGAGTTAGAGTGGTAGCATAGTCTTACATTTCAAGTGTTAGAGTTAGAGTGGTAGCATATTTACATTTCAAGTGTTAGAGTTAGAGTGGAGCATAGTCTTATTTAATGTTAAGTTAGAGTTAGCATGTTACATTTACATTTAGTGTTAGAGTTAGAGTGTAGCATTAAGTTTAAGTTTAGAGTTTAGATTTAAGTTGGTTAGATGTTTAATTTAGTGTTAGAGTTAGAGTGGTAGCATAGTCTTAATTTAAGTGTTAGAGTTAAGTGGTAGCATAGTCTTACATTTCAAGTGTTAGAGTTAGAGTGGTAGCATAGTCTTACATTTCAAGTGTTAGAGTTGATGGTAGCATAGTCTTACATTTAAGTGTTAGAGTTAGAGTGGTAGCAGTCTTACATTTAGTTTAGAGTTAGAGTGGTAGCATAGTCTTACATTTCAAGTGTTAGAGTTAGAGTGGTAGATAGTCTTACATTTCAAGTGTTAGAGTTAGATGGTAGCATAGTCTTACATTTCAAGTGTTAGAGTTAGAGTGGTAGATACTTACATTTCAAGTTTAGAGTTAGAGTGGTAGCATAGTCTTACATTTCAAGTTTAGAGTTAGAGTGTTAGCATAGTCTTACATTCAAGTGTTATTAGGTAGTGTTAGTCTTAATTTCAAGGTTAGAGTTAGAGTGGTAGTATTCTTACATTTCAAGTGTTAGAGTTAGAGTGGTTAGCATAGTCTTACATTTCAAGTGTTAAGTTAAGTGGTAGATGTCTTAATTTCAAGTGTTAGAGTTGAGTGGTAGATAGTCTTACTTTCAAGTGTTAGAGTTAGAGTGGTAGCATAGTCTTACATTTCAATGTTAGAGTTGAGGGTAGCATAGTCTTCATTTCAAGTGTTAGAGTTAGAGTGGTAGCATAGTCTTACATTTCAAGTGTTAGAGTAGAGTGGTATAGTTTACATTTATTAGGTTAGAGTGGTAGAGTTAATTTCAGTTTAATTTAGTGGTAGATATTTAATTCAAGTGTTAGAGTAAGTGTGATAGTCTTACATTAGTTTAATTTAAGTTTAGATTGTGTAAGTTATTCAAGTTTAAGTGTTAGGTTAGTGGTAGCATTAGTTTAATTAAGTTAAGTTTAGTTAAGTGGTTAGATAGTCTTCATTTCAAGTGTTAGAGTTAAGTGTGATATTTACATTTCAAGTGTTAGAGTTAGAGTAGTGTTTAGCATTATAAGTTTAAGTTTAAGTGGTTAGAGTTAGTGTAATTTATTAGTGTTAGAGTGGTGCATAGTTACATTCAAGTTTAGTTAGAGTGGTAGTAGTCTTACATATTTAAGTTTGAGTTGAGTTTCTTTCAAGTTTAATTAGAGTGTAGTAGTTACTTTAAATTTGAGTTAAGTGTAGATGTAGATATTTCATTTAAGTGTTAGAGTTAGGGTGATAGTCTTACATTTCAAGTGTTAAGTTAGAGTGGTAGCATAGTCTTACTTTCAAGTGTTATGAGTGGAGTGTTTACATTAAGTGTTAAGTTTAAGTGATAGTTAATTTGGTTAGTAGAGTTACATTCAGTTTAGGTTAGAGTTAGATGTCTTACTTTCATGTTAGAGTTAGAGTGGTAGCATAGTTTACATTTCGTGTTAGATTAGATGGTAGTAGTCTTACATTTCAAGTGTTAGAGTTAGAGTGGTAGCATGGTCTTACATTTCAAGTGTTAGAGTTAGGTGGTACATGTTTACATTTAAGTTAGAGTTAGGTTAGCATGTTTACATTTCAAGTGTTAGAGTTAGAGTGGTAGCTAGTCTTAATTTAAGTGTTAGATTTATTAGTTGAGTAGTTCATTTCAAGTTTAAGTTAGGTAGGTAGCATAGTCTTACATTTAGTTAGATTAGAGTGGTCTAGATTTCAATTTCAAGTGTTAGAGTTAGATGTGTTCATGTTGTTAATTGTCAAGTTTTATTTAGTGTTAGTTAGTGGTAGCATAGTCTTACATTTCAAGTGTTAGTTAGTAGAGTTTGTCTACATTTCAAGTAAGTTGAAGTACTATTTAATTCAATGTAGTTTGTAGTAGTTTTAGTGTTAGATTAGGTGTGCTTTTCATTTCGTGTGATTAGTGGTAGCATCTTATTTCAATTAATGTTAATACTTAATTATTGAGGAGATTCTTACATTCGTGAGGATGTCATCTTACATTTCATGTTGAGTGTGTAGCATATAATCAAGTAGTTAGTTATGTTTCATTTCAGTTGAGTTATTAGTGTTTAATTCAGTTATTAGAGGGAGCATAGTCTTCTCAAGGTTAGTATTAGGCTTCAATGGTAGATTCTAGCTTAATTTCAAGGTTAATAAGGTCAATTACTTTCAAGGTGTATAGCTAGTCATAATTTAAAGTGTCACTTCTTTCATAGATTAATTAGGGAGTGGAGGGAGGTATGTGGTTTGGAATGTTATTTCGAAGATATGTTCCATGTTATCTTTCAGTGTGTGGTCTGGTAAAGGTTTGGAGATTCTTGTGTTAGGGTCTTACTTTGTGTTTCTTACATTCGTTTAGAGTTAATACATAGTCTTAAATTAGTTTGAGGAGGTTAGAGACAGTCTCACTAGTCTAAGTTTAGTAATGGTTACAACCACAGTAGGAGCTATTATGGAAGCTGCTACATTCAAGTGTTAGAGTTAGAGTGGTAGCATAGTCTTACATTTCAAGTGTTAGAGTTAGAGTGGTAGCATAGTCTTACATTTCAAGTGTATAGAGTTAGAGTGGTAGCATAGTCTTACATTTCAAGTGTTAGTTAGAAGTGGTAGCATAGTCTTACATTTCAAGTGTTAGAGTTAGAGTGGGTAGCTCATTTAAGGTGAGTTTTACATGTCTACATTAGTGTTAGAGTAGAGTGGTAGTAGTTACAAAGTTTAGAGAGAGTGGTGCATAGTCTTACTTTCAAGTGTTTGAGTTGAGTGGTAGCTATAGTCTTAATTCAAAGTGTTGAGTTAGAGTGGTAGCATAGTCTTACATTTCAAGTGTTAGAGTTAGAGTGGTAGCTAGTCTTACATTTCAAGTGTTTTGAGTTAGAGTGTAGCATATTGTCTTACATTTCAAGTGTTAGAGTTAAGTTGGTACATAGTCTTACTTTCAAGTTTAGAGTTAGATGGTGCATGTCTTCATTTCAATGTTAGAGTTAGAGTGGTAGCATAGTCTACATTTCAAGTGTTAGAGTTAAGGAGTGGTAGTAGCATAGTCTTTGGTACATCTTACATTTCAAGTGTTAGAGTTAGAGTGGTAGCATAGTCTTACATTTCAAGTGTTTGAGTTAGAGTGGTAGCATAGTCTTACATTTCAAGTGTTAGAGTTAGAGTGGTAGCATAGTCTTACATTTCAAGTGTTAGAGTTAGAGTGGTAGCATGGTCTTACATTTCAAGTGTTAGAGTTAGAGTGGTAGCATGGTCTTACATTTCAAGTGTTAGAGTTAGAGTGGTAGCATAGTCTTACATTTCAAGTGTTAGAGTTAGAGTGGTAGCAATAAACAAAAATGAATATAACAGCTTCAAATAAAGAACAAAATGCTAAACTCTAAACGTTTTGGGCTCAAAATCCTTCTTCAGTCAATTATGAGAATAGTGAAAATGGTATATAAAAAATATTTAAAAAAATAGTTCTTTATTCTTCCCAATGGGGAAGTTTTTCTTTAGGATCTATTCCAAGGGAAGACTGGAAGAACCCAGGCGTTAGCCGCAGTGCAGCACTGCAAACTGAGCTAAGGCACAGTGAATTGCTCAAGGCCACACAACACAGCGGGTATTCGAACTTGGTACCTTATTGTTATCACTATTGTTACTAGTAGTAGTAGCTAAGTAGTATGATTACACCTTCAAATTCATTTCGTCAACCCAGCTTTGAAAGTCTTCCTCTAAGAACTGTTTCATAGCCACGTCAAGTTGAATTACTGGACAGTGGAGGACGATGTGATCGCTGGTCTCTGGAACTGCCTTACATTTCCGGCAGGCATCACTGTTCCCAAGTTTCCATCTGCACATCTTTGATGCAGTTTTGCCATGTCCTGTTAAGAGACGATTTGAGGAAACCAAGTATTTTCTAGCATTGTGGAATGCAGGCAGTCTTTAGATGGGGTCTTTTGTGATGTTTCCTTCTCTTGGTGTTTCCTTATTCCACATTTCTCTCCAGTTCTTTTCCACACTGAAGTCTACCATTATTGTAACATTATTGTCATGTATTTTAATTCTCAGATTTCTTTGAGCGAGGACAAGCTGAGAGATCTTCTAAACAGGATGACGGTCTCCACCTTCCAGTCCCTTCAAGAAATCTATCTGCAATACGAGAAGATTCTAGCCCAGGATAAACTGGGGATTACCCCCAACCAACAAGTCAAATGGAGTGACCTTGACATTTATGGAAAGCCTGTACATGCATCGGGGAAATGTATCGTGTACAACGCAAAGCTGAAGACATCGGGCATGTCGTGTCAAGTTATGGTGAGTGTGAGAGATTTAGGAGCTGTAATGTAAATGATGCTGCTCGAAGCTCGAAGAAATAAATAAAAATGTGAAATTGAATGTA
>NC_088374.1:19491740-19549240 GCF_034508935.2 Berghia stephanieae | reverse complement strand
TGACTCTGAAGGACTACTACAGGCATCATGTCTCATCCTAGATGTTCAGTGTTACTGTTGACTTTTGGTGGAAAGTGCTTTGCGATAGACCAGCGTCCTATCCAAAGGGTAGCAAACAATTGCTCTTGTCCAATCCATCCACTTCAACTTCCTCACCCTTCATTACATCAATACATCAAAACTTCTCCAGAACTGTGTCTCTGACGCCACAGAGGCCAGATGTCTGGTCACTGTCTGTAAGTTTAACTCACTCAACCCTAACACTGACTATATCTGTAGTATACCAGGGGTTACTTTTACCCCATGCCTATTTATTATATTTTTATGAGACAAATTATAGGCGTAGTATCAAAGTTATTGTTTTTAGTTTTTACATGTTAATGATAGCTGAATAAAACTATCTATGTACATGCTCATTTTTAATACATTCTTTTCCAATTTTGAAAAGTAGCAAAAATCTCTAGGATTGAGTGAGTTAAAATTATTGGGGGGATTGTTGTGAATGAAAGGGGGTCCCAATAGCTCAGTTGGTAGAGTACTCGCTTCACATGCAAAAGGATCATGATCGATCCCGGTGCAGTCAATTTTACCCCCCCCCCCCCTGTCTATACAGCAATGAATGGGTAGCTGGGTCTCTTCGAGCTGGTGGAAAGTACTTTGTGTTAGACCAGCATTCTATCCAAAGGGTAGCAAGCAAGAAATTGCTAGTGCCCATTTCACGCTGTAGAAACCTGGATAAAATCTGGCTCCATGGGCCTAATGGATCTGAAGGAAGTGTGGATGAAAGATTTTGTATGCAAATTCTGATGATTGTTGGGGTCATTTGCTTTTGACGTTGTTAAAATAGTTTTGTAAATGTTGCTGCTCGAAGCTCGAAGAAATAAATAATAACGTGAAGTTGAATGTAAGCTTCAATTTAATTTAATCTGTTTTTGTCATTAAATTGAAGCTTACATTCAACTTCACGTTATTATTTATTAAAATAGTTGTTTGTTTTTTTAATTTTTGTTGGTTTTTTTTTTTTTGTTGATGTTGTTGTTGTTGTTGTTGTTGTTGTTGTTGTTACTCTCTTTACTATCATTTCTATCAATATATTATAAATAATCATGGAAACATCAATCACTTGTTCTATTCATTGACTGCCCGCCCTCTTCAAAATTCTCTCCAGGAAAGTTTGACATCGTAGAAAGCCTGGACTCTCATTTGTCCTTGCTGAGAGAGACCATGACCTCTGACCCCCAGGTCTACCTGAATGTCATCCTGACCATAGCCCTACAACTTCTCAGTGCCATGTCCCATTGCTTAGACCAGGTACGTCCTACTCCTGTTGTTCCTTACCAAAAGCGATTCCATTCTGGTACATACTGTGTCTTCTATCCCCTTATATCTGTTTTCCAACATCCTTTCAGTCTTTGTCTTGGAATGAGATTACTTGGTTTTGTCTTGGCCCTGGCCAGAGTCCTAGCTGGGAGGGAAACAGTCAATGCATAGTTATTGTTTTGAGAGATGATATTTTTTTCCTTGTAAATCATCTTTCTGTTATGTATTATTATATTTGTTATTTTGAATGTATAATATAAGCATTTGAGTGTATTCCTCTTTGTTGGATTTTGTGCTTATGTCCAGATGAGACTTATAGGTGATCTCAAACTAAGTACATTGGTTGTATGCTCTTGGAATCTACATCTGATCCCTATTTGTTCCCAGTTCCCCTATGTCTTACTTTTTCTTGGGTGCTTTAATTGTAATTCTAGAACTTTTTACTATCCCATTTTCTTCCTTTTTACTGGTGCTGATATAACCTAAATGTGTTGCAAGCGCCGTAGAACCCTTAAAAACAAATAAAACAGAACCCATTCTCATTACAGTAGAACTCGTGTATAACAAATCTGGATATCACAGGGACCCGGTTATAACAGGTTTTAAATCCCCAATGTGCGTCTATGTGGTCTAGTGGTATGACACTCGCTTTCCGATTGGAAGGTCCTGGGTTCGAGCCTTGCTCAGCGCATAGTTGAATCCTTGGCTCTTCACATTTTCTCATCATACTCAGGTGTAAAATGAGTACCTGGAAAACAAATAAAATATAGTAAAATGCAAAATAACTTGTGTCATCTGTACTCGTTGCATTTTACTTTTAATTTATTTGTTTTCCATGTTAATTTGTGTATTGTATTGCTGGGGAAGGTTTGTACCTGAAACGTCCATTGTCTGTATCATTCCTATACGAAGCCTCTACATTTTCACTCTTTCGTTAGCATTTTCATAATCACAGGCTTCAGGCAGCCCCTACTCTTGAAAAGGAAACTTTGATAACTATCTAGTCCTGCCTTCAAAATGTCAAAAGGTATTACTTATCAGTGGGCTGCGCTTGTATGCACATTGCTGTCTATCACATGCCTCCACTGGGCGGTAGCGAATCGGCTTTGGTCGAGGACCTGCCTCACGGCAAAATCGCTTCATCAGAGAGGACTTTCCACCTGTCCAAACATGTACCTGATGTGGGCTAGAACCCGAAACCACAGAGCATCTAGATGAACGGTGTGTTGGGATGAAGCTTCCGGGCGGGGTTGCAACAGTGCATGAGTGCGGTGAAGAATTTTCTGATTGAGTCAATTGTCATAACATAATAGTGTGAGCACCGTTAGAAGCTGCTGCCTCCTCCACCACGATCTGTCCTCTGCCTCTCTCATTTACTCAGGAGTTTGTAGGGATGTTGCTTGTTGATGACAGCCTCAAACTGGTCAAAAACATCAGCCTCTGATGACCACGAGCTCTTTTTTCCTCTATGTAGCCACTTAGTATTAGGCTTTCAATGTGTCCCTACTTCTTAACTTACTCAACCCTAACACCGACTATATCCGAATTTACCCAGGTTACTTTTACTCCATGCCTATTTATTACATTTTTATGAGACAATTTATAGGCGTGTTATCAAAGCTAATGTTTTTAGTATTTACATGTTATTGATAGTTGAATAAAACTATCTATACTATGCACATGCTCATTTTTAATACATGTTTTTCCAATTTAGAAAAGTAGCAAAAAAAAACACTCTAGGATTGAGTGAGTTAGTATGTTTTAATTTCTTTTAAAATTTTCTTTCAGGGTTTTGCCGTGACCGAGACCGATTACCAAGATGTTTTCTTGATATCCCGATCGGACCTCCGTGGTAAAGTAGTCGCCTTCCTTCCCCAGCACAGATCTTCTGACGTCCCTCAAGGAGAGGCCATGTGTAATTTGATTGACAGGTTGATGGTCAACGCATTCCCTGACCTGTGTCGCGATGAGGAAGGTGATAATGAGGACGATGAGGATGAGGAAGAAGAGGAGGAGGAGGAAGAGGATGATACTAGAGTGATTTCCACACCAAAGAAAATTGTGTCCAAGCTGAGAGGGATGCTGGACGGACGGAGAATTGAGAATTTAGGTATAAATTATAAAATAAATTCCCTTTAATCGTCCCATATAAGAAATTTGTCTCTCGGGTCCTTTCCAAGGGAAGACTGGAATATCCGTAGTACAGCGCTGCAAATTGAGCTAGGGCAAGGTGACTTGCTTAAGGCCACACAGTGCAGTGGTAGTTGATCGAACTTGTTACTTTTCAGGTACGAAGCAAAGACCGTATCGCTGGACCACGCTATCCCGTATGTTTAATCATTTTTTAAAAAGTCGTCCTTCAGAACCATTAAGCCCATGAAGCCGGAGTTTACACTGGTTTCTATAGCGTGAAACGGACAATAGTAATTGCTTGCTATCCTTTTGGATAGGACGCTAGTCTATTTATTGCAAAGTACTTTCCACCAGATTGAACAAATCCAGCTACCCAGTCACTGCTGGGTGGACAGGGGGAGATGGGGGGGGGGGGGGTGGAAAAAAGTCGACTTCATCCGGGATCAATCTTTGTCCCTATACATGTGAAGCGAGTGCTCTACCAACTGAGCTATCAGGATACCATGTTTAATCATAATGTGTGGCTTTTCCCTGGTTAAAGTTTGGCTTAGAAGGTCATATGTTCAAGCCCTGGTGTTGGCAATTTTTTTTAAAGCAGAAAGGCACCAAGAAGACATGACCTAGATGTGACCCAGTCTCTTTGGAGTTTGACCCTTTCCTTACCAACAATTTTCAGAATTTTCCCCAAAATTTCAATCCCGCCGAACATAAAAATAGTTTTTTCTTACTCCCACAAAAAAGCAACAAATACATTCTAAACATAATAAAATCGATCAGCAAAATGAACTCTACAACTCAGTGTCATGTTTTATTTATAGCTATAATAAAACATTTTTCTTTAAATTGTCTGATTTACAAAAGAAATCTGAATGATAAAAGTGCTGGTTGGATCGTAACAAATGTGACGATTTTCCTAAGGTTGGTAAGGAGAGGGTTAAGAAGTTAGGGACCTGAACATTTGTTCAAGAAGGATTTGTTGTTTTTTTGCTCTGAAGACTCTGCTTAAGCTTTACTTGAGTTTCTTGTTACTGTCCTTCAGCTAGTGCCATAAGAACTCATGGCACAAAGAATTTTAATAGCATTGGAAAACACTGTATGAATTGCTTGTCTTTTGAAAAAGAAAAACTACTTTCTCTCAGATCTATCAAGGCCAGCCATCCCATACGACCTGTTTGTTTATTATTATTATTATTATTATTTTTATCATTAATATTTTTATTATTATTATTATTATTATTATTATTATCATTTATATTATTTATTCTCCCACAGGACAAGTCCGAACAGCTATAGAATACCTACTATGGGGACCTCGCAAAGCTGACCTTCCTGTGTCACCAACAGGAGGAGGCGGGGCCAAATCATCAACGGGCGGAGCCAGTGGAAATGAAGGAGTTGCTAAAGGAACCAGCAAGGAACAAGAACTATATATGTGGCTGGAGGTTCAGAGAACTCAGATGATTGGCCAGCTTGCCAGTAGAGAGGGCGGGCTAGGGGCGGGGCTTAGTGTGGAGGAATACTACCGGCTGAAGTTCTTATTGAAAACCAGTGCAATGACTCTAACAGAGAGTCTACGAAGGTTGTTGAGGTGAGGTCAAGCAGACCTTACTATCACAAAATAATAAAATGGTAGAATTAGGACATTTTGCCTCCAGTTTGAGGATTTTATAAGCATCTCTTAGTCTTTAACTCACTCAATCCTAGAGATTTTTGCTACTTTTCAAAATTGTAAAAAAAAATGTATTAAAAACGAGCATGTACATAGATAGTTTTATTCAGCTATCATTAACATGTAAAAACTAAAAACAATAACTTTGATACTACGCCTATAATTTGTCTCTGAAAAATGTAATAAATAGGCATGGGGTAAAAGTAACCTGGGTAAACTACGGATATAGTCGGTGTTAGGGTTGAGTGAGTTAAAACTTATTGAAAATGAAATTTTGATGTCAGACTGTAATATGATTTTAATCTTTGTGAAGTGTGTTATTTAATCTTTGTGATGAGAGTCAAGTGTTTATTTTTAAAATCAACTCCGTCAAAGTGACACCAAGCTGCTAGAAGCTGTGGACTGTAAAAAGTAATAAACAAACATGAATACATAACAGCTTCAAAAAAAAACAAAACAAAAAAGCAGATCAAGATACCAAACAGAATGAAGGCTACTTGACTAAACCCAATAAAAATTAATTAAATGAGGAACATGGATCTGCAGCTCAACTCCTGATGTTATGCAGCTGGCAAGGAATACAGGTTAGGGTGGGAAGACAGACCAGAGACTCCCCAGCATGCCATGATCAAGATACCAAACACGGAACGTTTCGGGCTCAAAACCCTTCTTCAGCAAACAACAATAAATGCATTACTAAATTCCAGATTTACAACAATGTCGTCATTCTGGAATTTAATAATGTATTTACTTGTTTATTGTTTTGTTGTTGTTGGCAGAAGAATGGTTTTGAGGCCAAAACGTTCCGTATTTGGTATTTTGTTCTCTTTTGAAGCGGTTAAATTCATCTTTGTTTATTAATTTTTTTTAAAGTCAACTATAGCGACTATAACAATTTTTATCTCCCAAATAAATACGAATTTTTATATTTTAAATAGTCAGGTCTGTGTAGATTAATGTGTAGCTGGGTCTCTTAGATCTGGTGGGTGGACAGGGGGATCAGAAAAGAAAATCTCGACTCCACCCGGGATCGATCTCGTTCCCTTTACGTGTGAAGCGAGTGCTCTACCAACTGAGCTATTGGGACCCCCAGATATAATAAAGTGGATGTTAATTCTATGCTGCAAGCTGTGGATCTGTAAAATAAAAAAATCTTGACCAAAAATGAATATATAACAGTAAGGGCTTTAAAAAATTTTTAAAAGGTGCAAAATACTTCATGGCACAAGAAGGGCTAGAGCTCAGGTGGTCGCTGGTACGGATAAGTAAGGATTATTTCATTCGTCATGGCACAAGACCGAAGGGCTAGAGCTCAGGTGGTCGCTGGTACGGATAAGTAAGGATTATTTCATATGTCATGGCACAAGACCAAAGGGCTAGAGCTCAGGTGGTCGCTGGTACGGATAAGTAAGGATTATTTCATATGTCATGGCACAAGACCAAAGGGCTAGAGCCCAGGTGGTCGCTGGTACGGATAAGTCAGGATTATTTCATTCGTCATGGCACAAGACCGAAGGGCTAGAGCTCAGGTGGTCGCTGGTATGGATAAGTAAGGATTATTTCATGCTCAAAACCCGTCTTCAAACAATGACAAAAACAATTGATGATACATAATATGGAATATATATCTAATTATTGATATAAATTAACTTAACTGCTTTGATTTTAGTAGATGATATGATAAGCAAGATAAGTATCTGGTTTCTGTTGGGTGTGCGTGTGTGTTTGTGTGTGTGCTTGTTTGTGCGAATGAGTAGGTTTCAGCCAAAGTAATTTGTAACTTCAGTGCTTAGAGTCTGGTAGTAGTAGTAGCGTATGGCTACACCTCCAAATGTATTTCGTCAACCCAGCTTCTAAAGTCTTCCTCCGCCATAAGGATGGTTTCATAGCCACCATCAAGTTTAGTTACTGGACAGTGAACGATGTGATCGCTGGTCTCTGGGGCTGCCTGACATTTCTGGCAGGTATCACTGTTTCCAAGTTTCCATCTGCACATATTTGATGCAGTTCTGCCATGTCTCAGAGTTATAGCGCTATATAAGTTTTCAGGTTTATATCACATGACTAATTGAATTGAAACGGTTTAACGTCCAACCTAACTAGTAGCTGCACATTTCTTTCATAACCAAAAATATGAGATGGTTTATTTGTTTTATTAGGTGAGAATTAATTTGAAATACTGTCATGTCATATTCTTGATCACTTTGAATTAATTTGAATTCAGTTTTCGAGATCTGATTAACTCTAACATATAACACTGTGTTTTGAGTCAGTATGTCATATCTCAATGGTCCATGGATCAAACCTATGATGTACCACCAATTCTCACCATCGGGGGATCAAAACTCTGAAGTCTACATATGAGCTTTGCGCACCAGGATGATGCCATCAGAGGTCTGATCCACCTAAAGTTGAATAAAACATGCTTGAACGCAAAGCTCGTATACAGTTTTGATCGTGAAAATAAAATAATAAATATAAAATTCCCTTTATTCATCCCATAGGAGAAATTTGTCTCTAGGGTCTATTCCACGGGAAGACTGGAATAACCCAGGCATCAGCCGCAATGCAGTGCAGCAAATTTAGCTAGCGGGAGGTGACATGCTCAAGACCACACAGCGCAGCGGCGGGTGATCGAACTCGGTACCTTTCAGCTACAAAGCAAAGACCGTACCACTGAGCCACGCTGCCTATCGAAATTTCAGAAATGTTTTTATGGTGTTTCATTCGACAGTGCCCTCCCTGTCCCAAGTCTAACATTTTTTTTTTCTCTCCAGGCACAGGTTTGATAACCGACCACAATTTCTGACCTTGTTTTAACATTGTTGTAATGGACGCTTTTTTCATATTAGATTAACTCACTCAGTCCTAGAAATATTTGCTTCTTTTCAAAATTGGAAAAAAAAATTCTTAAAAATGAGCATGCATGTAGATAGAATTATTTTTTCCCAACTATCATAAACATGCAAAAACTAAAACTAAAAATAGCTTTGAGACTACGCCTATAATTATAATAGGCATGGGGTAAAAGTAATCGCGGGTAAACTACGGATATAGTCGGTGTTAGGGTTGAGTGAGTTAAGAGTATTTTGTTCCATTACAGCAATGATCTCATAATAACCAATTGGGTTATCAGACCTGCAAAGAAGTACACAGTCGGTTTACGAGTGTTGAATATGATTTGAATCTTTTTAGTAGTAGTAGACTCTTACAGTTAAAATAAAATGTCACAATGTGTACAGGAAAAAAAAATTCACAGCAATTATAGTAATTATTATCATTATTATTATTACTACTACTAATATTATTATTATTATTATTATTATTATTATTATTATTATTATTATTATTATTATCATTACTACTACTACTACTACTACTACTACTATTATTATTATTATCATTATTACTACTACTACTACTACTACTACTACTACTACTATTATTATTATTATTATTATTATCATTATTACTACTACTACTACTACTACTACTACTACTACTACTATTATTATTATTATTATTATCATTACTACTACTACTACTACTACTACTACTATTATTTTTATTATTATTAGTATCATCATCATTATTGATAATACCCTGTCTTTCTTTCATCATTCATTTATCAAATGTTTTCATGTTTTATTTATTCCGATGCATTTTATGATATTTGACGACATTTGATCTTGTGTTATGACACTCACAGCCAAATCTGTATACTAATACTATCCCTAGGTCAAATCACGCTGTGAGCAGCACTGGCGCAAAGCTGGAAGATGGTCTTTTCTCACATTCTCTTACCATATTATGTGTACCCTACTCCGGAGTAAAATGAGTACCTGGCCAGTAATATAGCGTTGGTTGTGTCTCACATGGAAATATGAACGAACTGCAAGTGGGAAATGTGTTTATATTTATGCATGATGAACGAAACATGTTGCTGAAAGGATTAAATCTTACCAATTTGATATATTACATGTGAGAATATATTTTATTTGTATTAAATTTGACACCTTCATGCGTCTTTTTTTTGTGTGTGTGTGCGTGTGTGTGTGTGTGTGTGTGTGCATGAAGGGAGGGAAATGTTGATATGAGAGTCCTACGTGACCATCCATCTCAATATGTGTGTGTGTGTGTGTGTGTGTGTTCACAAATGTGTGCACCCGTGGCTATGCGATTGCTTTTTTTGCCCAAAACTTTGCTTCAATAAAGTAACAGTTGGAGTGACATCACTGTTATTGCTGCTCTCTTGACATTCATAATAACTTACTTATACAACTCTAAACTCCCACAAACGTGTTCAACGACACTTTACAATTTCATATGTAAAAATAATGTCAATGTTGATGCTCAAAGCTCGAAGAAATAAATAACAATGTGAAATTGACTGTAAGCTTCAATTTAATATGTGTGTATATGAAAACAGATAAAATGGATGTTTCACGTTTTCCCTTTATCAACAAAACAGGATGAATAAAACACTACAGACGAATGTGATAAGGTCTGGAGTGTTTCATTCATCCAGTTTTGTTGATAAGAGAAAACCCGAAACGTCCATTTTATCTGTTTTCACTGGCTGTTTTTGTAAGCTGACATTCAATTTCACATTGTCATTTATGTCAAAATAATGTCATTCAGCATAATTTCTTTTTCAGAATTGACCCTTCAGAGCTATTAGGCCCATGGACCCAGAGTTCATCTTAGTTTTCTATAGTATGAAATGTACAATATCCATTACTTGCTACCCTTTTGATAACTTGTTAGTCTAACACAAAGTGATTTCCACCAGATCTAACAGACCCAGCTACCCAATCACTACTGGGTGGACAGGGGGGTCAGAAAAATATTCTAGACCTCACTTAGAAACGAACTCGGTTCCTTTTGCATGAGAAACTAGTCTGTTAAATCTGGTGGAAAGTACTTTGCGATAGACCAGCATCCTGTCCAATAGGAAGTAAGCAATTTTCTAGAAATTGTATATTTCAGGCTATACATAGAAATCGGGATAAACTTTGACTCCGTGGGCCTTATGACTCTGAAGTTCTTTCTTTTTTAAAGGCCATATATTTCTTATTCTTTTTTTATTTTTTATTTTATACATCTGTATGAGTGTATAGTTGGCACTTGTTCATTCTCCCTAAGTTGTTATATATGTATGCGACTTGCACTTAGTTTGGTAAAAAATACCAAAAAATTAACTCATTGTCTCAAAATAGCATTTTAAGCATCAAGCTCACTTGGATATAATACCGTTTTGAGATGAATGGAATGGGGCACAAATGACAACGTGTACATATTTGCAGGTCTGATAACCCAAATTGTTATAGTCCCTCCTCCCACCACTGTTGTAATGGAAATACTCTCAAACTGTCACAAACATATTACATCGTTCATTACAACAATGCTAAATCAGGCCCAATAATTGCGTTCAGCTATCAGACCTGAAAATAAGTACGCATCGGGCACAAACATAAGAGTTCAAAGTGTTTATAGATGAATAGTGACACATTGAAATTACATTGTTTTATCGTCTTCAGATTTTCTATGATTAATTATTTTTTAATGGTGTTTTAATATAATTTATCAATTATTTATATATTTATTTAGATATAAATCAGTATTTGGAGAATGCATTATGTTTGCCAAATTTTGAAACAAATTTGCATTAAAAAATAAATGTAATATTGAACAATGAAATCGGATTTATGAAGTCATATCCCTGAATTTGTATGTATATGTATATATATATATATATATTGAATTGTGTTTGATACAAATATGGTATGAAAAGTGCTCGACATGTAGCAATGGAGTGATCTATTATTTTAATATTTACCACAATGTTTGAGTCAGTCTACATCGATGTTTTAGGCCTGAAACATCGATGTAGACTGACTCAAACAGTGTGGTAAATATTAAAATAAATATATATATGTATATATTAGTGTTGCTGGGTACTTGTAGATGCTAGAGTGCTCGAGAACATTAATGAGAGCATCTAAAATCAATCAGAACACTCACATTGTATTTCGTCAGCACGATCGTTTCAATGCTGGTCGCACCTCTTCAGTAGACGACATCCATGGTTCGTTGGGGATATTTGTTCGTTTGTTTTGTTTGTTATTAAGGGTTTTACGGCGCTTGCGACACATTTAGGTCATATCAGCGCCAGTAAAAATAAAAAGGAAGAACATGGGACAGTAAAAAAAAGTTATAGAATTCCAATTAGAAGCGCACAAGAAAATTAAGAGAAAGAGAAATGGCACAAATAGGGAACAGATGTAGATTCCAAGAGCATACTATCGTTGGGCATGGTTTGAGATCACTAAAAGTCTCATCCTAACACAAACACAGGTCCACACTAAGAGGAACACACTTTACTCAAATGTTTACAAATCAAATGTTCAAAAAAAAAAAAAATACAATACATAACAGAGAGATGATTTACAAAAAAAAAATATAATCTTCCAAAATTATAACCATACATTTGACTGTTTCCCTACCAGCCAGGGTATTCGGCCAGGACCAGGACAAAACTAAGTACTCTCATTCCAAGACAAAGACATAAAGCAAGTTTGAAAACAGATATAAGAGGATAGAAGACACCGTGTGCACCTCCCTGCCCACTATGGGAGGTCAGGAAAGGGAGATAGGATATAGATAGAATGAAGTTGACGTCACTCACGTCTTTATTATTGTTTTTTGCCATCCGTGTTTATGAGCAATTCTCATTAAACAGTATTAAGCAGACTATAAACGCCAAGGTTACACATAGTTTTGTGTGTTGGTCCGTTATATTTCCCAATGGCAATGTTGTGAGTATCTTAGCCAAGCGCACACCATCTATATGGGGATAGAAAACACAGCAAACGTGATCCCCACTCACCATGGAAGGTCAAGAAAAACGAATTCCAGACACAACCACCAATGTTATGTCACATTCAGTTTCATTTAATTTCTAATAATAATAATAATAATAATAATAATAATAATAATAATAATAATAATAATAATAATAATAATAATAATAATAATAATAATAATAGTAAAAATAATAATAATAATAATAATAATAATAACAATAATAATAACAATAATAATGATAAAAATAACAATAATAATAATAATAATAATAATAATAATAATAATAATAATAATAATAATAATAATAATAATAATGAGTAAAACAATAAAAATTGTATGTTTGTGTAAGAATATGTTACATATGACAGGGTACGAGTGAGGATTATTTATATTATACTTTATAATAATATATTAAATTAATAAAATATACAAGTTATGTTAATGTTATAGTTAAAATTATCAACAGTGTGGTGACAGTACGAATGTGTGTCATTTATAAAACAACCAATGGCATGTGGTAAAAGTAATAATAATAATAATAATAATAATAATAATAATAATAATAATAATAATAATAATAATAATAATAATAATAATAATAATAATTCTTATATATTATTATTATTATTATTATTATTATTATTATTATTATTATTATTATTATTATTATTATTATTATTATTATTATTATTATTATTATTACTATTATTATCATTATTATTATTTTTATAATTTTTTTGAAATTATGCTCTCCCGCAAAGACATCATTAGACATCGTCGCCTCGGCATTCCATCCTGGATATTTCATCAAACAAGATGTCTGATGTCAACAGGAATCACCCATGTTGTCACAGTGAGCAAATTGGGGGTTAATAATCTTGCTAAGGAAAAAAAAACAAAGTGCCTGAAGAGGGGCTCGAACCGGGACCTTCCGGGTCACAGTGCAATGCCTTAACCACTCGGCCATTTTGCCCCCCAATAATAATAATAATAATAATAATAATAATAATAATACTAATAATAATAATAACAATAATAATAATAATAATAATAATAACAATAACAACGACAATAATGACAATCACAATCAAGAAGACAAAAAGAGTCCACATCATATATTATAATAATAAAAAAAAATTTATTTTAAAGATTGAAAGTAAGTCACAGACAGTTGTTGTTGTATAATCAATATCCGACAAAAACATCACAAGACGCCACGTGAGATGGGTGAATGGATAAAGCAATTATTGCACTTCCAAATGAAGGGACTGGAGTTTGGGCCCTGGGGGGAAAACATAACCCTTTATCTCTCACTTTGCACCAGTAATGCACTGCGATAATTGTTGCAATGAATGGAGCAAGAAATTATCTACTAGGAGGTTCTAGGTGCACTAAGAGTTTGTTTTGTTCTGGTTTTGTTTTGTTTTTTTACACAGATGTCCCCGTGAGGATTTCTAAATCAGTTTAGTCATGGAAAAGAAAAGAAAAGGAAAAAAAATATCAAAAGCGGAACTTAAGTAAGGTTCCTCTAAAGTACAATGCAATGCACCATCTAGTTCTCTTTTTTTTTTTAAATTAAAAAAATTGAGCTTTTATACAGCGCAATATCAACTAAACATGTTCAAATCATTTTACAAAGGGTCCCTGGCCAACAGCAACACATAACATATAGAACGAGACATGGTGTCTGTTAGGCGATATTACATTTTTTTTTCTGACAAAGATAATGATGTTAACGGCCAGGTGGGTACTCATTTTACACAAGAGTACAGTGAGAGAATCTGAGTAAAGAGTGTTTTCCAAGGACTCATCTTTGCGCCAAGCGAGGCTCAAACCCATGACCTTCCGATCCGAGTATCATACCACAAGACCACATAGCCGCACATCCCTTTGCCACCTCATTCATCCATCAAACCTACCCCACCCCCACCCTCAACTCCTTTTTCACACAGACACATGATATACTCTCTCTCTCTCTCTCTCTCTCTCTCTTTCTCTCTCTCTCTCCCTCTCTCTCTCTCTCTCTCTCTTTCTCTCTCTCTCTCCCTCTCTCTCTCTCTCTCTGTTTTATCCAATATGAATATTTACACATTTCATTACCAAAAAAGATCAAGTAAATGATAAAATACAAAGAAAAATGAGTCTATATATATACAATATATATACAGCAACATATCATAGAAATACTTTTCAAGTAAGTGGAAGGTAAAATACAATTTATAATCTTCTATATTTACAATATTTACAACAGTTCAAGACTATATTACACTAGATATATTATATATATATATATATATATATATATATATATATATATATATATATATATATATATATATATATATATATATATATATATATATATATATATATATATATATATATAATAATACTAATAATAACAGTAATAATAATAATAATAATAATAATAATAATAATAATAATAATAATAATAATAATAATAATAATAATAATAATAATAATAACAATATTCTAAACTGCAACTTGGAGTTCATTACTTGGCACAGCAACGTTGTTTGACCTTTCATTCATGGATTCCAATTGTTGCTCCATCGCTTTGATTGTCGACAGGATATCAGACGGACTATTTTGATTCAAATTCAGGTCCAGTTCACCGCTGTCGTCATCGATGGCTTTCAATCTGTCGTTGGCATCACGGAGGTCTCTTTGAGACGGTAGGAGTAAATTTGGAGGTGGCTTGTTTTTGGTGTATTTATACTTAGCTCTGACGGACCCAGAAGTGGTGTTGGAAGAATTCCCAGCCGACCCGGCCGCGGCAAGATGTTTGGTGTGCGTGTTCATATGTCGATGCAAATGGCTGGACTCGTTGAACGCCTTAAAACAGACGATGCACTGGAATGGCTTCTCCCCCGTATGGATGCGAAAGTGTCTCTGCAAGTCGCTGTTTCGCAAAAACATTTTCCCACATTCGGAACACTCAAACGTCTTCTCCCCAACATGAACTTGCATGTGAATTTTCAAATTCCTTGCCTTATTGAATTGCTTCTGGCAGAATTCACAAGTGAACGGTTTTTCGTCCGAGTGAACTTTGACGTGTTGGTATAGAGTCCCGCTGTCGTTGAACGCCTTTTCGCATAAATTACATTTATAGGGTCGCTCTCCAGTATGCATTCGAATTACATGACGTTGTAGATAACTACTGCGATGAAACGATTTGTCGCACATGGAACACTGGAAGGTTTTCTCTTCTGCGTGAATCTCCTCGTGATTCTTTAAAGCTTTCGTGCAGTTGAACGCTCGGCCGCACGTTGCGCACACGAACGGGTTGTCATCGGTGTGCAGAATCATGTGTTGTTGCAAGCCCTCCGGGTTATTGTAACACTTGCCGCACACCTCACATTTATAATTCTTCTCCCCACCCAGGGAATGTTTCGTCATCGCGTGTTTCATCAGTTCTGTGTTTTTTAGAAACACCTTTCCGCAAACTGCACAGGTAAATGGCTTCTCTCCATTGTGCACTCTCATATGAACCACCAGACCACTTTCATTGTTGAACGGTTTCCCGCACTCGGAGCAAAGGAATGGTTTCTCGCCCATGTGAAATTTCATATGGTCGATGAGCTGTCGGTTTTCTGTGAAATCCCGACGGCATATCGAACATATATACGGCCTTTCTCCACGATGCTCTCGGAGATGGGTGTTCAGCGTACTTTTATTGTGGAAATCCTGGCTGCAGAAATCACACTTGTGGCGTTTTTCACCCGTGTGAACAGCCATATGCCTGTGGAGATTCTCGGTTCTGGTGAACGCCTGAGGGCACAGCTGACATTTGACAGGTTTCTCCCCTGTGTGGGTTAGAACATGCCGCTTCAGATCGTTCCTTCCGATAAATTCTTTCCCACAAATGGAACACTGAAACTCCTTGTCCTCTTTATGGGTTTTCAAGTGGGCCCAGAGCCCATCCCGCCGTTTGAAGGTCTTTTTGCACATGTCGCATTTATACGGCTCTTCCTCACGATGGAGCTTAACGTGATTATCTAGATACCGTTTTATGGAGAAGGTCTTTGAACAAAAACGGCATTCAAATAAAGTCTTAACCTCGTGAATCTTTCTGTGTCTCAACATGTTCCCTCTCTTGGGAAAGGTCTTCCCACACTCTAAACACTGATGTACATCGCCCAGTGAAATGTTGGTCGATAACAACTCGCCATTGCTTGGAAAGAGGTAGGGTTGTTTCTTAGGATAGCTGTAAACGGACGTGGAAGGTATTAACGATGATAATAAATCTTGTTTATCATCAGAATGAAACTGAAACGCTTCCTCTTCCTCCCCAAAGCTCGTTGACTCACCACCCTTATCAATGCAGTATGAAATGGAAGACGATTGGTACTCCTGATCATCGAACGATTCACCGTTTTCCTCTGAATCCTGCGCGATGGAATCACATTTCAACTTTATCTTAATCTTTAGAGAGGATGTTCCATCTTTAGATGGAGATGAAAACGACGATGAATCTTCTTCGAGTTGTTTTTCGTCAGATGTCGAAGGTCGTAATTTTTTGTGAGGAGGCACGAACTCTTTGTCTTCAAATCCATGGTGTGTTTTTTTATTCTTTCCCTTTGCAATTGTTCCACATGAATTTTCTGAAATAATAATAATTTTTTTTTTTAATTTATTGAAGTAAATGCCAGATTTCCTGACTGTAGTGGTCTATTGTGAACTACTTAGTAATAATTAATGCTCGACAACGTTTAAAGGACATGATGACTTTATGACAAGATACACACCTTCAGTAGTCACAACACAGTAACATTAACAGTCTGAATGCTCAAGGGACACAACTTAATAATACAGTGGAATTTTAAAAAGCGATAATTATACGGGGTAGTTTCCCCATGCATATCCAGACTACAAGACACTGACGATGAGGAAAATGATTGTCATAGCGAATGCAAGTCCAAATCTCAGCATGAACAGACCTACCAAAACAGATTATAAGTTATTTTCCTTTGTTTTGTTTTTGTTTGTTTTTAAGGGTTTTACGGCGCTTGCAACACATTTAGGTTATATCAGCGCCAGTAAAAAGGAAGAAAATGGGATAGTAAAAAGTTCTAGAATTACAATTAAAGCACCCAAGAAAAAGTAAGACAAAGGGAACTGAGAACAAATAGGGATCAGATGTAGATTCCAAGAGCATACCACCAATGTACTTAGTTTGAAATCACCTACAAGTCTCTTCCAGACACAAGCACAAAATCCAACAAAGAGGAACACACTCAAATGCTTACATTATACATTCAAAATAAAAATAATAATACATAACAGAGAGATGATTTACAAGGAAAAAAATATCATCTCCCAAAACAATAACTGCATTTGACTGTTTCCCTCCCAGCTAGGATTCCGGCCAGTGCCAGGACAAAACCAAGTAATCTCATTCCAAGACAAAGACAGAAAGCATGTTGGAAAATAGATATAAGGGGATAGAAGACACAGTATGTACCTCCCTGCCCACTATGGGAGGTCAGGAACCCCACCCAGTATTTTCCTTTGTAATGAGCACCTTATTATTAATAACTTGTTAAAACAAAATTGAAAAAAAATTGAGCTTTTTACATAGCACAATATCCACTAAACGTGCTCAAAGCGCTTTACAATGGGTCCTGGTCAACAGCAACACTTAACATGTAGGACATGACATGACGCCCGTTAGGCGATATTACAATTTTTTCGGACAGAGACAACACTGTTAACACCCAGGTACTCATTTTACACCTGATTACAGTGAGAGAATGTGAGTAAAGAGACTTTTCCAAGGACTATGCGCTGCGCAAGGCTCGAACCCAGGACCTTCCAATCCAAAAGTGAGTTTCATACCACAAGACCACATAGCTGCACAAATGCTCGACAACGGTTAAAATTAAAGAACATGATGACTTTATTATAAGATAATGATTAGAACATTAATATCAATATGGTAATTACTTTGTAATGAAAACAAGCCTCCTTAGTACTAATAGTAGACTTCTGATAGTGACTTGAAATCACTGACCCCAGTTCTGCCGTTGGCTAGAGACCACTTGCATAGCGCATTGAGCATGTTTAGTGGATATATTGCTCTATACAAATTAAAAGACACAGCAAGTGACAACCATGGGCGGTCAAAAGACACCACCCAGGATAGTGGTTTTACCAGTTTTACATGACGAAAAGCCTTTGCCGGGGTCCTAGCAGCTCGTAGAGCACTCACTTCACACGAAAAGGGACCAACATTTATCCCAGGTGCAGTCGAAATTTTTTCCCGACCCCCGCCCCCCCCCCCCTCCTGTCCACCCAGCAGTTAATGGGTAGCTTGGTGTTAGATCTGGTGGAAACAACTTTGCAATAGACGATAGACTAGTGTCTTATCCAAAGAGTAGCAAGCAATTGCTATTGACCATCTCACACTATAGAAACTGAAGATAAACGTTTCCATGTGCCTTATGGCTCTGAATGACTACTTTTTTTTCAAAAAGTCTGAGTAACATCCAAGGCCATATTGAAGCTAGGAGGATTATCTCAATCTGTCATCGTCCCATAAATAAAAAGTTGTGAGAAGTTTCTTACCCAGAGGGTTGGAGTTTGTACCCATATAACCGTTGTCACCTCCCACCATTGACAAACTCATATCGTGTATTTCATCTGGGTCCATATCAATCGTGCCATCCGAATCGCTACCAGAATTGCTGTCCTCCTCCTCCAACCCATCCTCTGGTATAGAGTCTGAGGCATCAACGTTTAATTTGTCATCAACGTTTCTTCGATTTGAATTTGTCAATGACGACATTGTGACAGTTTTACTGCTTGTGCTATTTCTGTCTTTAAAAAGCTCATAGATTATCGTTCTTTATCCATTCGCAAAACAGGCCCCGCACTGCTCTGCTCAGAAGTAAAAATTCCAAAGTCAGTGCTGTCAATTCCTCGTCTTTTAAAAAAACAAAGGGGCTGTTTACCCTGAAAAGAAAAAAAGATAAGTTTATTTGAATATGCTGTTCGATTGGTGAAATTTTAACAATAAAATTAACCTCCAAAACTCTGGGAAATCTTTAAGCACCCAGGACAAAGTATGATGACAAAGAAAGTAAAAATCAATCAAGATTAGTCTTTGGCAAATGGGGGGAGGGGGGGGGGGTGGGTCCCCGATAGCTCAGTTGGTTGAGCATTCACTTCACGCACAAAATTACCAAGATCGATCTCGGTTGCAATCAAATCAGCAGTGACTGGGTTGCTGGGTCTGTTAGATCTGATGGAAAGCACTTTGCAATAGACTAGAGTCTTATCCTAAGGGTAGCAAGCAATATAAGGGAATAACACAAAACAAACGTTTCGGCCTTTGGTCTTTGTCAGGAAAGAAACAACAAAACACAAAAATTTAATGGACTGGTAATAGTAATATGTAATATACAGTAAAATAAAAGGCACTTAAAAGAAGAAGGATAGGGGTGAGGGAGGGATAGATAGGGTGGTTTGTATATTATACCAATTCTATAAAAGGACAAAGTGAAAGAGGGATAGAGAGGGAGAGATAGAGAGAGAGAGAGAGTCACTGAGAGAGAGAGAGAGAGAGAGTCACTGAGAGAGAGAGTTGAGAGAGGGGGGAGTGTTAGAGTAACAGAGAGGGGGGAGTGTTAGAGTAACAGAGAGGAGGGAGTGTTAGAGTATCAGAGAGGGGGGAGTGTTAGAGTAACAGAGAGAGAGAGGGGGGGAGGGGGGGGTTGGGGGGTCTCTCCCCAACTTTTTAGATTTGAAAAGAGATTTGCATCACTATCCAGTATCATTCCAATAGTATATCCTATGCTCTTGATACATCAATACATCCAAAGAAATGTTACAAAAACTAAAACACTGGGGGCACTGGGTTTTTTTAGATTGGTGTTAGTGAGCAATATGCGTGATGGTGTTAGTGTTGTGCTACAAACTGACCAATTCACCCCAGTACGTTAACAAGTCAATTTCCAAGCATTTCTTCAATCATTTGTAAATATTGGTTGGCCAGCAGATTATCACTGTGAATGTGGGCTGTGTTACTGTGTTCTAGTGATTGTCACAGCCACTTAAATTGTGACAGTGACAAAATGACAATAAGTCTTGTCTCAACAATACGGACGGGAGTTTGACTAAAAGTAAATTGGCCGACTTGATTTTCCGTGCATGCAGCAAGAGAATATATTTCGTGTCTGCCTAGTCTACCTGTTATTAAGATGCTTTCGACTGTAATAAATGAGTCAGCTTTATAAACTTAGTAATTTACCATAATTTTTACTTCTGTTGAATCGCCTCATTCCATTCCGCAGAGATTATGAGGATGATAAGATGAGGTCAGTGATGGTTTTCATTTCCAGGTCATACGAGTACAGGAAGTTGATCTTAGCAATACCGGGAGAGTGATGGTTCTCTGTTGTTCCTTTACCTATGACAAGAAAGAGCCAAATGTTAATGATCTTCGTTTTTGGCTTCAGTCTTTCTTCATCTCGTCTTTTTTAAAATGTCTTATGCATTATATATTTTGGTTTTCTTTTTTATAATTAAAAAAATAAAATTCCCTTTATTCATCTCCAAGGGGAAATGTCTTTAGGGTCTATTCCAAGGAAAGACTAGAATAACCCAGGCGTCAGCCGCAGAGCAGCGCCGCAAAGTGAGCAGGGCGAAGTGACTTGCTCAAGGACACACAGCGCAGCGGCGGGTGATTAAACTCGGTACCTTTCGGATAGGAAGCAAAGACCGTACCGCTGAGCCACGCTGCCCCTAAAAGCTAAATAGATAACCAAGCCACTATTCAATGACTGTACGCATTAGAAATGTATTTGCAGCGTTGGGAGTCGTGACGTCACTTCTCTCGTAATGACACATAGTAACTTAACAACTGGTTCTAAACTATCGGGAAAATGGCGGACCCCCTTATGAAATAATTCTCCGACGAGCATAAAAGTGTATCCAGAGGAGAAAAAAAATTATAAATGTGATCACGTTTTGACTTTTATACATTCTGATCACATGACATATGAAAAAGTTGTAGCCAGCATGAAGAATAACAAGTACAGATTTCTTTGTTTAGAACCAAGCTGCTGGTTGCTGGGCGGACGTGACGTCAGGCTATTGAATCCCATTCACACCGCCCTAAATAGAGAATCAAAAACCACCAAGAACTAAAACCAAAGGGTGGGGGGGGGGGGGATAAAGAACTCGAGCTTTTATATAGTGCAATATCCACTTAATGTGCTCAAAGCGCTTTACAAAGGGTCACTGAACAACAGCAACATTTAACATGCAGAAAGAGACATAACACCTGTTAGCCGATATTACAAAAAAATTTTCGACAGAGACAACGCTATTGACGGCCAGGTAGTCATTTTACACCTGAGTACGGTGAGAGAATGTGAGTAAAGAGCCCTTTCCAGGGACTCAACAAGGCGCCGAGCGAGGCTCGAACCCAGGACCTTTAATCTGAAAGCGAGTGTCATACTACTAGATTTCATAGCCACACAAAGGAGGATCTTCTGATTCCAGGATCCACATCAATAAATAGAAAGAAGATGACGTCACTCAGGTCTTGTTATTGTTTTGTGCCATCCACGTTTATGAGTAATTCTCACTAAACCGTTTTGACCAGACTATAAATGTTTAAGGTTACACATAATTATTTTGTGTGTTGATCCGTTATATTTCCGGATGGCAATGATGTGAGATTCTGAGCCAAGCGCATACTATATATAGATAGTATGCGCTTGGCTCAGAAGCTCATAACATTGCCATCCGGAAGTATAACGGACCAACACACAAAACTGTGTGTATCCATGAACGTTTATAGTCAGGTTAATACTGTTCAGTGAGCATTAGTCATAAACGCGGATGGTAAAACACAATACCAAAGACCTGAGTGGCGTCATCTTCGAACTATCTATAGATAGAATGCGCTTGGCCAAGGAGTTCACAACATTGCCATCCGGAAGTATAACGGACCAACACACAAACTCTGTGTAACCATGAACTTTTATAGTCTGGTTAATACAGTTTAGTAAGAACAACTCACAAACGCGGATGACAAAAACCATAACAAAGGCCTGAGTGACGTCATCTGCATACTATCTATAGAGACTTAGATAATTTTTATTATTATTCGATCGTACGTGATAGCTCGGTTTGTAGTTGGTAGAGCACTCGCTTCACGTGCATAGGGACCAAAATCGATCCCGGGTGCAGTCGAGATATTTCATGACTCCCCTTATGACTTCTTTCGGACGAGAGACGCATGCGCACAACCAACATGACGTTCTCTCTCTTTCCGACGGTGACGTCACAGATTATGGGTGACGTCCAATCAAGGGGCGCTACTCTTTCGCTAATCTCATTCCCTATAAAGAATGTTTCCTGTATGTTGTACCTCCTTTTTAGGTCGTTTCGGACGGCTGGTGCGCTCGTTACTCAAAGTAAAGTGTGAATCCGTCTCGAGGACGTCACTAGAATCAAATCCTACCCACAGACTACCTGTGTTATCTATGATGGTACCTGAGGATGAACACCTCCAAAACCGTGGCCACTGCATTTCACAGATGCAGTGGCTGGCACACGCGTAAACTGAACGTCCTCGTCGGGGACCAGCTTTTCCCATACGAGCCGAATCTGAAAAACCTGGGGCTATGTGGTCTTGTGGTATGACGCTCGCTATCGTTCGGAAGGTCTTGGGTTCGAGCCTTGTTCGGCGCATAGTTGAATCCTTGGAAAAGGCTCCTTACTCACATTCGCTCACCATAATCATGTGTAAAATGAGTACCTGGCCACTGACAGCTTTGTGTCTGTCAGAAAAAAATGTAATATCGCTTAAAAGGTGTCATGTCTTCTCTTTCTACATGTTACGTGCTGCTTTTGGTCAGGGACCCTTTGTAAAGCGAATTGAGCACGTTCAGTGTGCGGTTGTTGAATGCCACTTGCGAAACGAAATAAGAAGGCTGAAGAGAGTATGACTTTTAAAAAGAAATTTGAACTCTGAACTAAGGGGAAGCAAAATGGCGTCGGAGGTTGAGAAAGCTCAGGCTGCAAAGCCGGGTGGCGATACGATCTTCGGAAAGATACTTCGTGGCGAAATCCCTTGCGAGTTCATATACGAAGATGAACAGGTGAAGTACGACTCTATGCCAGTAGTTTTGTCATTCATTTCCTTTTAAAGGCAATGTATATATTTCAGATCCCATGACCAAACAAACTGAAGTGAAACTGCAAGAGCAAGTGGAGAAGTAGAAGGTCAAGGTCGCTCCTTTTCTGAGGAAAATGGAACGTCACACCACTTTCATCTATACAAACCACAGCCGGTTACTGTTGGGCGAACTAATCAGCTTCATATACGAGTATCACTATCAAACACCACTTGAACATGTGATTGAGAGAAGAAAAAAAAAATGCTTCTCAAAATGTTTAATGCAGTTCCGTTCATCAATTGGCTTTATTACTTTATTTTCTAAAAGTAAAAGGGAGCGTCATTGTCATTGGACAAAACCGTCGACAAAAATTCTACAATTGTTCATGTTCGTCTTTGCAAATACAAACCATCAACTGCACGACCATCTCTCTCTCTCTTTCTCTCTCTCTCTCTCTCTCTTTCTTGCTTTCTTTCTTTCTTTCACAAACACACATACGCTCTCTCGAGCAAGAAAACATTGATCACACTAACCCCCTACCACTCTCAACTGAACCAAGGATTACATACTTGAGACACATCAACAACCCCACCCCACCCCATCCTGAGTTTATAGATGCTGTGCGCTTGACAAAGAAACTCACAACATTGACATCCAGAAGTAGAATGGACCAACACACAAAACTATGTGAAACCATTAACGTTTATAGTTTGGTTCATGTAGTTAACTCATAATTTTAAAAAACAATAACAAAGACCTAAGTGACGTCAACTTCATTGCAAGCAAGAAGTCAAGAACCGTGACTGTGGACTGCGACTGACAAGGAAAGCGATTGATTTGATTTCCCGGGTTTTGTACGGTCACACGTACCGCGCATGCGCGATTCAGGTGTCGAAAAAAACTCCGTTTCTAGAATTTGGCTGCTCGGCATTCGTTGATGGTTGCTTTAGACTTAGACTAAGAAGAGCCGAACCTTACACTTTCACTTACACAATAGAACTGTGTGCTGGTCAATGTTTTGGGACTGTCCCGTCTACATCGTCTTGTCTACAGCCCACATCTCCAACACAACAGACCACCGCAGTGACTATTCTATTCTTTATTGACAGATGCCGGAGGGCACCCCTCTATTTGAACTTGCTGCAGCTTGCATTGGCATTAACTACGAAATTAGAATTAGACCATTCCTTAAGAATACTTCATTCTTAATTATTTTTTAATTCTTTCAAATGTTCGTATTAGAACAAATCATGACATCAAATTTGACAGATATAAAACAATTTCTCTAAAATCCCAAATCACATCACAGCCACAAATTCAGATGGGATGATTTGAGACTAAGTCTTAAGCCTCTCGTGTTCAGATTAGTTTTGGGGGAAGTAGATAATGAGTTCCCTATATGGTCATGTCAATCATGTAGACATCCTTTGATGATATAAGCCTACCCTTTGATATCTGCAGTCGCCTTTTCGTTTTCTACGGTCACTCATGACTAAACTCCGCCCAGAAACGATTTCATAGGTCCGTCCATCACCAAATTTCAAACATTTGTTCTCGTGAGTTCTTAAGTTTTTTTTATCGAAGAACGATTGGCTATTGAGAATCTTGACCCTTCAACGGTTGGTCGTTCTGACAGCTCACGTGTCAACAGCCGTCAACAATACATTGAGTCATCGCTGAAACAGTGGAAGACGCTGATCGCATAGTGGCGTCACAATCACCACGTTGTTGAATAAATTATCCACGCATGGTTGATAGGTAAAAAAGCCAAATTATGTTCTAGTTACATTTGAAACAAACAAAGTATATCACTGATCTCGTCTCATTGAGATATAAACAATGATATAAAAATCAAGAAAATCGGCCGATAAATAAAAAAGTTGCTAAAAAAAGCTAAAATAAACAAAAGCAATTTTTAAAATCAAATTTATTCGTAAAACAATTGGTTTTCAACCTATTTTTTTGAAATAAGGACTAATGTTCTTCTTTTTTCAAGCAGATTTCAACAATGTGACTTTCAAATTCCTCAGAATTATATTTTTTACTTTTAGATTTTAGCTATTAGGCCTACTCAAAAAGGTGTTATATTCCTTGCGTAACAATAGCGTAATACATCGACGGTGAGAAGCGTCGTTTCGGCCATCTGGATAGATAGCGTGTGACTCACAATTCTACACGAATGACGTTGGCGGTCGATCAAAGAGGTGTACCAAATATATTTACCAACTACTTTTCTTAGTGCTAAAATTACAAAGTAATAATTTCGGATCAGAATAAATAACTCTGAAGTTCCTATCTCTTTATTACAATAAAATTGATACCACGAATGACTAAATCGCCCCACAAATAAGGGAGTTATAAATTATTCATAATATTTTTTTAATTTACAAAAAATGTTATTTTCATCACCAAAGACGTAATTTTCCCCCGATTTTTACCAAACAAAGTGCAATGTCAATGATTTTCACTCGCAAATAAAATATGATTTAAATCGCAATTTCTACAACATATTTTATTGTCTGTCGGCAAATCTATAAAAATCAAAGCTGAAAACATCCTGCGACAGTGACAGGGCCTGTCATTTCCTTCACAACAATTGGAGTTTACTTACTGAGGCCAGTTTTGGCTACCCCGCCCATGAATATTATGCCGTTTCGGTTTTTGTCGGGTTGAATCTTAAAGACTTAAGTAAAAATTAACAAAGGCAAAATGAACCACTACTACAAATACGAAACAAACTTATCAGTTTGCAGTACTGCTGCAAATAACGAAAAGGAACAGAAATCACTTTTTGCAGTACTACTGCTTATAATAATGAAAAGGAATAAAAACTGCTATATGCAGTACTACTGCAAATAGAGGTGGCCAGAAAATAATAAAGATTGACACAACCAATATTGGTTTCCAAGGCAACGGCGTCCATTTTGATGGTGTTATTTATTTAATATTTTTATTTTTTGTAATTTAGACTTCACTTCAATTATTTAAATTAAAAACTTGTCTTTTATGTTGAAAGTCAGGACAAATGAAAAATCGTTTGGTAACATTACTCCCCCTTTTTCCGCCTCCCCCCAAAAAAAAATTAAAATTATTTATTAAAAATATTTTCAAACCTTTTTTAATATTTTGAATGAAAACAGATTAGTCAATATAAGTTTAAAAAATAGCCCAAAGAAATGTTTGTAATCAACTGACTCATGCATCGTTGACAGCCGGTTAATATTTCTAATCAAATGTTAAATTCTTCCATTAGTGCGTGGCCTTCAACGACATCAATGCTCAAGCTCCCATCCATTTCCTCGTGGTGCCCAAGAAGCCCATCGTGAGACTTTCAGAGGCCGAAGAAGCTGATGAACAGGTAATAATAATGTATTATTTATGTCGTGCCACTCGCATAAGTAGGTGGTTAGGAATTTGCCCCATTATCTTCAACATAAATCCAGGGGTTATGCATACCTGCCATCCCTTCCACTTTTGACGGAATCATTCCTATTTCCACTCTTCCTTCCCTCTCTTCCGCCATTGTCTCTAAAATTCTGATTTTCAAAAATGGTGATAATTGGTAAGAAGAAAATCTAAGGGAAGAGGGGGGGGGGGGGGGGGGGGGGGGGGATATAAAGGTGATTTTTTTATTTTTTTTTATAATGATTGTCAAAAGGAACTATGTAGGAAAATTAATTGCATTCCTTCCCCCTTTCCCCCATTCCATTCATTACCTAACACATCTGATGTCGCTTTGCCAGCTGACAAGAATACTGTCTTTATGTGTTAGTTGACAAATGTGGTGATCATTTTGATACAGAATTATCCATTGGTAACAAATTCCTATATTTTTTGGTCTCAAATTCCTCTTTTCTGACATTCTGATTCCACTTTTGGAATGTGAAGGATTGGCAGGTTTGAGGTGTTTGGTTATGAGGTGAGATGGACAAGTGATTTTCAATGGGGGAGGTCTGTAGTTCGAGCTCCACTTCTGGCCTATTACTATTAGTCTGTCATCTGCATTTTTTGCCAAATTGGGACCTAAAATTTGCCCAAAAATTTGCTGAGGAGAACTAAGCGTTTCAGTAAAAATTAACATGTTAACATGCGATACAGTATTAATTTACACAATGTAAAGCGATTTATGCGCCCAAACTTTCAGAGTAGCTTCCCTGGGTTTGGGCCCAGGCAAAGTTGCAACATTTCTCAAGTTTCGCGCTTTTAAAAAAATTATTTTGTTTTCACTTCTTTTTTTCCCCCCAAATTTGCCACGCGATTTGCCAATTTTGGGAAATTTGCCAAAATTTGCGGATCGCCCTGATATTTGCGGCCTCAAAAAATGCAGATGACAGATTAGTCTTTGTTCTTGAGCAAGATCTTTAATTCTCAGTTTGTTCACTTGGACATTATGGGCACCCACTGCTGCACAAACTGTCACTTGAGCAATTAAAAGGTCCTAGTCCTAATAATCATAATATATCTTTATTGTCCTCAAAAAAGTGGCAATTTGTCATTTGGTTACACATTTATAACAATACAATATTGACATAGACACACTCACACAAGATGCACACTAGTAACATCGTAGTCATCAAGAAAAACAAACAAACCAACAATAACATCATCATCATCATCTTCATCATCATCATCATCATCACAACAACCTTCCTAATATTTTTGTTACAATCCTTCACTTAGTCCTAGTTAGGTTTTGATCCATGTGATCAGGAGGTTTCATATTATTAAACCGATGCCTTTTCCAAATTTTTGTTTCCTTTGTTGAGATCCTGAAATTAGACAACTTGTGCTTATTGATTATTATTATGCTTATCTGCCTGTTGATTAGATTTTTTTTTCTTTTTTTTTTTTGGTGTAAACTGTTATTGATTTCTCTTCTTCTTCTTTTTTTTTTTTTTCTTTTCTTTCTTCCCTCTTAATAGTTACTGGGCCATCTGCTCATGGTCGCCAAGAAAGTGGCAGCCAACAAGGGTATGGCTAAAGAAGGTTACAGAGTGGCCATCAACGACGGGCCGAATGGGGGCCAATCCGTGTACCACATCCACGTTCACGTCCTGGGAGGAAGACAGATGGGATGGCCTCCTGGCTAAAAGCTAGATGGACGGATGTTTTGACAGGCTGAGCAAAAGATTATCTTTATCATTAGCACCATCGCCATTTAACCTTCTCCTTACCACCTATTGGAAAATCGTCACATTCGTTACAAGGCAACCGTCACTTTTCTCATCCAGATTTCATTTCTTTTTGCTATAGCTATAAAAACTTGACATTCTGTAATAGAGCTCATATTGTCGAACAATATTATGCATAAAATGTGCTTGTTGCTTTTCTGTTTGAGTAAGATATGTCTGTTTTTGTGTTGTGTAGGTGTGAAGATTTGGGGAAAATTTGAAAATGGCTGGTAAGGAGAGGGTTAAACAATTTAAAAACTAATAGTAATGGTCTTTACAAGTTTCAGATCAGATAGGTGTTAAGAGAGAATCGTAATTCTAGCCTTGTTTTATAAATTATTATTTTTTTGCTTGTTATTAATCTTGTTTTTGGATATTTTTTTTAGTCGTGGTTGTTAGGAACATTAAAAAAAAAAATTTTTTTTAATGAGGATATAAAGATAAGAGAACGTTTTATAAATCTTTTTGGTGTTGCACGTTGAAAGTATTGCCACCCAAACTTCTCATCTCACATCTGCTTCAGATTATTTTCCCAATGATATTTAGAAAGAAGACGTTTTTATTTTTAGGTTTCTTCTATAAACGAATTCATTCAGAAATTAAGAAAATTCATGTGTTGTAAAAAAATGTTTTATATGAGCTATCTGTCTTCAGAGGCGTAAAAGGAGAAAACTAGATATGATATAGTGATGATGATTATGCTTTAGTATTGCTACAGGATTAATGGTGACGGTTTTTTTTTAAGGGGCTGAAATGAATTCACATACATACTTGTAGTTTTTGTTTTGTCTCCACTTGTGATAATTTTCCCTATAGTTTTTTGGGTCTCCTTTTTAAATTTTTTTTTTTTTATCATGTCTTATTTTGAATTCTAATTTTCCCTTCTAAAAAAGTTTTCTCTGCATTCTACTCCATTGAATTTACTTTATTGGAAAATAAAGACTGCATTTTTATTTTCCTGTTTTATTTTTTGTTGTTTAAAAATTATTTTTATCTGTTGAATTCACAGAAAAATATCTACTTAGATCCCTTATTTGAGAACTTTTGATAATAGCTTACACCATTGTGATAGTTACGAGTTTGTTGATGAATATATGTGTAAAAAAAAAAAAAAAAATAACCAAAAAAAAATCCCACAAATACTTCATTGCATAATATTATCGTTAAATGAAATAGATATTGCACTTACAAGATAAAAATATAATAAAGTTCTGTTTTCTTCTGGTCTGGGTGATAGTGATAGCGCTCAATACTTTTGCTTACAGAATTCAAAATCAGATGCTTAGATTTTTACCGCTTTAATTGTTTTGTTTAAGTTTGCTCAAATTTTATTTCTAATCCAGTTTTAAAAAAGAGAGATTATACTTATACAGATAAGTAAAATAAGCATAATGTAAACAACAATATTATATTCGGTTTCAGGTTGTTGATATTTAGATGCATTCCTTTCGAGTGTAAACATGATGTTGTGTTTTAGCCTTATTAAAAGAGAAAAAGAGAAAGAGTGCTTGAGTTTTATCAGATTTGTATCAAGATAAAACATATTTCAATTGTCATTTTTTGACAGCTTTATGTGCATTATTGTAACCTTGTGTTATTGATTGGAATATGAAATGTTTGTTGTTGATCCCATTGCTTTTTGCTTGCAGTGTTTGATTACAATTACACAAATAAACTTCTGGAGTTCATAAACATAAACATAAGGTGGTATTTTGTTTAGTTTATCTTTTAATCAGAGTTGCCAACTCCCATTTTTCTCCCCCATAAAACACCCTTTTTTTAAGGATCTTTTAAAAATCCCGCCAAGGTTTTATAAATCTATTTTTGCGGGTGGTTGGATTGGAGCATCACCCTTGAATCATATATACCTATGATGTTCGCATGGGTGTACGATCCGATAGTGATGTCGTTTCTTCTTCTCTTTACTGCCTATCCTGCTTCTTTGGTTTGTGATTGTGATTGTATTTTTGACAGGGGATATTTTTTTTTATGTAAATCTTCTGCCTGTTTGTTCTTGGTTATTTATAATTTAGCTTATGATATCTTTAGGTTATGATTTTGATTTACATTTGTACTATTTTTGTTAGATTGCTTGTTTTTTTGTTTCAGCGGTCTCTCATATAACCTCAATTGTGTTGGAAGAGACCTAAAGCAACAAACAAACAAACAAACAAAAATCTATTTTTATTTGCATGGTTTTATACCTTGATGGTTTTGTGGGGGTTGCACAAGTAATAGTAATAATATGACTTGCCTGTAGGGTTGAATTTGGTGGGATTCCTGACCTCCTATAGTGGGCAGGGAGGTACTTGCTGTGTCTTCTATCCCCCTGTATCTGGTTTCCAATTACTTTTTTGTCTTTGTCTTGGAATGAGATTACTTAGTTTTGTCCTGACCCTGTAACTATACATTCGACTGCTTCCCTCTCAGCCAAGGACTCCTGCCAGGGTCAGGACAAAACTAAGTATAATCTCATTCCAAGACAAAGACAGAAAGCAATCTGGAAAACATATTGATATAGAGGGATAGGAGACGTAGCAAATGACAGTCCTTTCCACTATGGGAGGTTTAAAAGACCCATCCAAATTGTTATTGTGTCAAAATAAGTCATTTTCAATGGACATGTTCGACAAATTAACCATCAGTCCCGATATCTCAGTTGGTAGAGCATAACTCGCTTCACACACAAAGGGACTGATATCGATCCCGTGTGCAGTCAAGATTTTTTTTCTAATCCCACTGTCTATCCAGCAGCAAATGGCTGTTAGATATGACAGAAAATACTTTGTGATAGATTATCATCCTATACAAAGGATAGCAATCAATTGCTATTGTCCGTTTCATGTTATGGAAACCAGGATACACTCCGGCTCCATGAGGCTAATGGCTCTGAAGGTCTACTACTACTAATCCTCTTCATTCCTTGCAGGAGATAGGGCTTCCACAAGCATTACCACCCATTGTCTTTTATTTTCTTCTTGCTGGCCACCCAGGTTATATATTCTGTCTTTAAGCATGCCATTAGTAAGCATGTTTTGGACTCAAGCACACAAGATGGGCTCTTACTCTTACCAACTTTTTGCTATATAAACTACACGCCTTTCCACTCCCTTTCACAGACTGATGAATTATCCTGACATGACAGTTTTTTGCACACAAGAAAAAATCGAAATTTTGCAAGGTAAAAACAGCAAAATTTGCAAAAAATATTACGATTAATTAAATAAAACAAACATAATTAGTTCAGGAAAGAGATGAAAAAGGTCTTTTTTTTTTAAATAAATGTTTTTTGTTTTAAAAAAAAATATTATTGTTTTTTTTCTTTGCAAAATCTCGAAAATTTTCCAAAAAATTGCAGATTTTGTGGCCGCAATGCAAATCAGTGATATTTTGTAAGCAATGCAAAAAACCACCATGCCAGATTAATTAATGGACAATGAAAAAGGAAGTCACCTTGAGTGGAGGTGGAAAAGGAGGAAGATGATGAAGTACAAGTAGCAACCAAAATGTTTTTGTTTTTATGTTTTTAAGGGTTTTCCGGCGCTTGCAACACATTTACTTCATTTAGGTTATATCAGCGCCAGTAAAAAGGAAGAAAATGGGATAGTAAAAAATTATAGAATTACAATTAAAGCGCCCAAGAGAAAGTAAGACAAAGGGGAACTGGGAACAAATAGGGATCACATGTAGATTCCAAGAGCATACCACCAATGTACTTAGTTTGAGATCACCTATAAGTCTCATCCAGACACAAGCACAGGTCCCAACTAAGAGGAATACACTCAAATGTTTACCAATCATATAATATAATATGTAAACTAAACACAATACAATGCATAACAAAGAGATGATTTACAAGGAAAAAAATATCATCTCCCAAAACTATAACTATACATTCGACTATATCCCTCCCAGCCAAGGAACTCCAAGGATCAGGACAAAACTAAGTAATCTCATTCCAAGACAATGACAGGAAACAATTGGGAAACGGGTATGAGGGGATAGAAGACACAGCATGTACCTCCCTGCCCACTATGGGAGGTCAGGATCCCCACCCAGATATATAAATTTAAAATAACACGATTTACAAGGAAGAGAATATCATCTCCCAAAGCAACTATGCATTTGACTGTTTCCCTCCCAGCCAGGACTAGAACAAAACCCAAGTAATCTCACACCAAGACACAGACAGAAAGCATGTTGGAAAACAGATTTAAGGGGATAGAAGACGCAGTATATATGTACCTCCCTGCCCACTATGGGAGGTCAGGAACCCCACCCAGCTTTACCAGATAACCGCATTAGCAATGAAGTAATCGATCAGAAAAGGATTATTGTAAAACTTTGAAAAAAAACAACCCACAAAACAAAGCTTTATTCATCTGT
Organism: Berghia stephanieae; assembly: GCF_034508935.2. Classification (NCBI taxonomy): domain Eukaryota; kingdom Metazoa; phylum Mollusca; class Gastropoda; order Nudibranchia; family Aeolidiidae; genus Berghia; species Berghia stephanieae. Next base: position 19,516,541 of record NC_088374.1, on the reverse strand, counting down.
CAAGTGGTACAATATACGATATAATTTATTAAACCAGGTTATAATGCAATGCTGTTCCTAAAACTACAAATTAAATGAAGGCTGGTTTTCCAAAACTCGTCAGGTCGATTTTTCTACTTTTCGAGATTTTTCATCCATGAGATAAATTGAAATGTAAACTTTATTTTAAGCATCAAATGCCACAAGAATTTCCCAAGATTTGTGTGAATTTGAAGTTTAAATATGATAAAATAATAGACTGAATGAGAAATTTAAGGGGAAATAATCCTCAATATCTCAAAATGGGGAAAACGGAGTTGGGGAGTTTTGGAAAACCACTCTTTAAATGTGACCCACCGTATCAAAGCGGTATTATGTCGGGATCCACTCGGTAAGGGAAATTGAATTCATAGCCACAAATATCCAACTTGGGTTTAATTTCTGTATGTTATGCTGGAGCATAAAGACTATTTCTTGCATTGCAAAAACTTCTAAGCTCCAATTTCTCATCATTCTATCTCTAAATTCACTTTTTGGGGTCTGAATCATCCTGACATAAAACCGTTTTGAGACGGAGAGTCACAAATATAAAATATAAATTTTAAAATCTGGCCATAGGCAAATGTAACCATAACTGTTATAATAATAAATATTGAGGAATCTGACCATTTTCTTTCACGCCACTTGCGACAAATTTTAAGTAATATTAGTGCCACTTTTTGTTTGTTTTTAAGGGTTTTAGTTTTATGGCGCTTCCTACACATTTAGGTTATATCGGTGCCAGTAATAAGGAAGAAAATGTTGTTTTGTTTGTTTTTAAGGGTTTTAGTTTTATGGCGCTTCCTACACATTTAGGTTATATCGGTGCCAGTAATAAGGAAGAAAATGGGATAGTAAAAAGTTCTAGAATTACAAATAAAGCACCCAAGAAAAAGTAAGATATAGGGGAATTGGGAACAAATAGGGAACAGATGTAGATTCCAAGAGCACACTATCAAAGTACTTAGTTTGAGACCACTTATAAGTCTCATCCGGACACAAGAACAAAATCCAACAAAGAGGAATACACTCAAATGCTTACATTAAACATTAAAAATAACAAATATAATAATACATAAGAGAGATGATTTACACGGAAAAAAATATCATCTCCCAAAACAATAACTATGCATCTGACTGTTTCCCTCCCCGCCAGGACTCCGACGAGGGTCAGGAAAAAACCAAGTAATCACATTCCAAGACAAAGACAGAAAGCTTGTTGGATAACAGATATAAGGCGATAGAAGACACAGTATGTACCTCCCTGCCCGCTATGGGAGGTCAGGATCCCCACCCAGAAGGAAGACAATGGGATAGTAAAAAGTTCTAGAATTACAATTAAAGCACAAAATTATTATTATTATTATTATGATTATGATTGCCTGCTCCTTCATTTCTCAATTTGATTGTCATTGTACCATTGGTGTCATTATCAGGTCATACCTCATAAGACTCACTTTAACTCACTCAACCCTAACACCGACTATATCCGTAGTTGACCCAGGGTTACTTTTACCACATGCCTATTTATTACATTTTTCTGAGACAAAGTATAGGCGTAGTATCGAAACTAATGTTTTTAGTTTTTACATGTTAATGGTCGTTGAATAAAACTATCTATGTACATGCTCATTTTTAATGTACATTTTTTTCCAATTTTTAAAAAGTAGCAAAAAATCTCTAGGATTGAGTGAGTTAAAGATAAGAAGACTAGGTCAAGGTCATTATACTATGACTAAAATATCATTATGAATTAAATACAAAATTATAATATACAATAACAATTCATGTAAATACAAGGTTGCTAAATGCTGTAGAGTGTAAAAAGTATTGAACAAAAATATATATGATGTAATATTCAAAATATACGCATAACAAAAACAGTAGGGAATGTTTTGAGCTCAAACCCTTCTTCAGCAAACAACGAAAACAATAACAAATGTCATTGGAATAGTCAGCAGGTTATAAATGGAACAAGATTCATTGACGTCATAGCCATTTTGATGATTAGTTCTCAGTAAATTCTATAAATAAATAATATGAAATTGAATGTAAGCTTCCATTTTATTACAAGAACAGATAATAAAATTGAAGCTTACATTCAATTTCATATTATTTATATTTCTTCGAGCTTCGAGCAGCAATATTTACATTAAATTCTATATAAATCAGACTATAAACGTTCAAGGTGACACATAATTTTGTGTGTTGGTATGCAAAATTCAGCTGGTGGATGTTGTTATTATTTTACCTAAACGCTTAGCATTAAATAGCCACATAGACATCTTTAACATGCTTTTCCTTATCTATTACTATGCTTTATTGTTCATCTTATTTTTACAAAACATTGTGTTCAATACTTCAAATAAAAGTTATGCCAGTCACATTTGACTTAGTCATTAACTCTCTCCTTACCAGCCATTTTCAGGATTTTCCCCAAAACCTCACACCCAACTAACTCAAAAATTGATTTTTTATTACTCAGACATAATAACAGTAAAGTTCTTGTGATACATAATTTCTTTAGAAAAACATGCTCTACAACACAGATTTCAATTTTTATGATGTACAAAAGAAATTTGAATAAGAAAAATGTTGGTTGTATCGTAACGAATGTGACGATTTTCTTACAGTAGGTAAGGAGAGGGTTAAAATGTGTCAGAATTTAAAATTGATTTAAGATTCAAAACCCGCAAAACAATGTTTATTTTAATCCGAGGTGTTCTTATTTGCAGGTCTGATAACCCAAATTGTTATGGGCTCATTGTTGGAATGGAAATACTCTCAAACCGAAGCCATACAGTACCCATTACAACAATGTTAAATCAGCCCATAACTGTGTTCAACTATCAGACCTGTAAATAAGTACACATCGCTTTAACCTGTCTAAATACAGGCAAAATGGTGTCTTTTTTCGCTATGAAGTCACTGTAAAGAGTGAAAATAATATAATCATGCTTACAAATTGACATCAACTACAGCAGTAGGTTGTTTTGTTTTTAAGGGTTTTAATACGCTTGCAACACATTTAGGTTATATCAGTATCAGTGCCAGTAAAAAGGAAGAAAATTGGATAGTAATAGTAAAAAGTTCTAGAATTACAGTTAAAGCACCCAAGAGAAAGTAAGACAAAGGGGAACTGGGAAGAAATGGGGATCAGATGTAGATTCCAAGAGCATACCGCCAATGTACTTAGTTTGAGATCACCTTATAAGTCTCATCCGGACACAAGCACAAAATCCAACAAAGAGGAATACACTCAAATGCTTACATTATACATTAAAAATAACAAATATAATAATACATAACAGAGAGATGATTTACAAGAAAAAAAATATCATCTCCCAAAACTCTAACTATACATTTGGCTGTTTCCCTCCCAGCTAGGGTATCCAGCCAGGGCCAGGACAAAACCAAGTAATCTCATTCCAAGACAAAGACAGAAAGCATGTTGGAAAACGGACATAGGGGGATAGAAGACACAGTATGTACCTCCCTGCCCTCTATGGGAGGTCAGGAACCCCACCCAGATTGTTGGAAAGGAAATACTCTCAAACCGAAGCCATACAGTATCCATTACAACAATGTTAAAACAGGCCCATAATTGTGTGTTCAACTATCAGACCTGTAAATAAGTACACATCGCTTTAACCCGTCTAAATACAGGCAAAATTGTGTCTTTTCTCACTATGAAGTCACGGTAAAGAGTGACAATAATATAATCATGCTTACATTCTGACAACAACTACAGCAGTATGGATTATGTGACCATAAATATAAAGCCACACATATGATAAAATTTCATAATGGTACATAAAAACATTCTAGTGAGAACACTGAAATGGTCTTAAAACCGACAATTAAATATTAGAATGACTCCATTGGCAACAAATACACAAAGCAATCAAAGTGAATATAACTACAACATTAGGCTTTTCTAGAACTTGTGATCTGTGGAATGTAGTGGACAAAAATATACATCAGCTATAGAAAAAAAAATAAATAAATAAATAAAACAAACAATAAAACCTTAAAAAGGGATTGTTTGTTTTTGTGTTTTTAAGAGTTTTACAGCGCTTGCAACACATTTAAGGTCATATCAGCGCCAGTAAAAAGGAAGAAAATGAGACAGTCAAAAGTTCTAAAATTACAATTAAAGCACCCAAGAACAATTTGGACAAAAATATACATCAGCTTTAGAAAAAAAAAAAAAATAAAACAAACAATAAAACCTTAAAAAAGATGTTTCAGGTTCAAAACCCTGCCATAACCTAGTCCTTTAGAGCCGTTCGGCCCACAGAGCCGGAGTATATCCCAGGCAAAACGTGGAAATCCTACTTTCGGAGACTCCAACTAACAATAAATGTTTCAGTGCCTGATGTAATCCGTCGGAAGGTAAATTTTTTTTCTCCATTTTCTGAAAGAATATGTTCACCAGAGCATTTTAATCCTTATTTGAAGTAAATCGGGTGATTTTTTTCATGAAGTTATGGTCAGATGTATGGGAAAGGTATCCAGCAGCTTTTCTCAAATTTCATACTATTTCAACTTGACTAGCTGTAAAAAAAATATTTAGAAGTTAAATTAAGTTTTGATATTTCCCGAAGATGTACAAAAAGGGTTGATTTAAGCTTTTATGACAAGAACTCATTTTGGATAAAAATTGACTTTCTAACTAAGCTTGGTAATATCTCAGTTCAAACCTTTTCACCATCCGACTGATTATGCCATTCACTGTAACAAATGTTTTGGCAGAATTTGATTAAAATTGTACAAAATATCATAACTGATGACTGCTGCTGGCAATTAATACAAAATCTATATATATTTAAAAAATTATTTTTTGCTTGCAACACATTAAGGTTATATCAGCGCCAGTAAAAAGGAAGAAAATGGGACCGTAAAAAGTTCTAGAATTACAATCAAAGCAGCCAAGAAAAGGTAAATCCATGGCAAGAAACAGATAAAAGTGCTTAAGTACACTAAAAGAGTGTATGATTGTTAAAAATGCTCAACAAACAATAAAAAATTAATATTACAGAGCAAAATGTGTACTATGAGCAAAAATGCATAAGAATACACATTTTTTACATAATGATGACAACAACAGTTGTAGAAGAAAGCAATTACTGCCTATATATATATATATAAATATTTCACAAGACCCGAGCCAACCTTAATACAGTCAAGTCCCTCCAATCCAAATATCTCCATTAATTAAAAAAAATTTTTTATGAGCTTTTTTACAGCGCAATATCCACTAAACGTGTTCAAAGCGCTTTACAAGGGGTCCCTGGCCACCATCAACATTAACATTTAGGACAGGACATAGGCGATACTACAATTTATTCGGACAGAGACAATGCTGTTAATGGCCAGGTACTCATTTTCCACCCGAATACAGTGAGAGAATGTGAGTAAGTAAAGAGCCTTCTCCAAGGACTCAACTATGATCCGAAAGCGAGTGTCATACCAAAAAACCACATAGTCAGAGCCACACGTTTTTGTCCAGATTACAGAGACACCCAGATCGTGGAATCAGTCCCTAAAGTGTACCAAAAAAGAAAAAAAGACCCAAACAAACAATAGTGGAATCAGTCCCTAAATTGTACCAAAAAAAAAAAAAAGACCCAAACAAACAATAGTGGAATCAGTCCCTAAAGTGTACCAAAACAAAAGCAACAAAAAACAAACAAACAATAGTGGAATCAGTACCTAAAGTGTAACAAAAAAAAAAACCCCAAAAAAACAACAGCAAACAAACGAAAAGAGAAAAATACATCCCTAGGCATCCTGTCTGGATAATGGAGTTCGGGATTGGAGAGAGAGAGAGACGGGACTGTCGTTTGGCAGGACTCGACTAAAATTGCACAAAATGTCATCACAAATGATGAAGGCGACCAACAATAAAATATGCATGTGTAATTTCTGGAATAAAAACCTAATATATGGAATAAAAACTGTCCATCAACCCACAAAATACATGAGTAGAGAAAAATAAAATAAAATAAAAAAAAAAAAAAAAAAAAAAAAATAAATATATATATATATATATATATATATATATATATATATATATATATATATATATATATATATATAATATATATATATATATATATTATTATTATATTATATATATTATATATTATATATATTATTTGACGTAACTTTATATTATATATATATATATATATATATATATATATATATATATATATATATATATATATATATATATATATATATATATATAAAGAGTAAAAGTTACTCAAATAATATATTGAAAGAATACAAAACACTTAAATAATCTTTCAGGACACCACAAATCAACATGATACAAAGCTGCCAGAAGCTACGGACTGTAAGAAGTAATAAACAGAAAAGAATATAACAGCTTCAAACGAGAAAAAAAAAAAAGAAAAAAAAAGAACAAAATACCAATCCCGTAATGTAGGGTCTAAACACTTCTATAGCCAATACAAAAACAAATAAAACATTAAATGATGGAAGTAAAAGAAAAAAAAAATTACACAGTGAGATACAAGAATGTGAGCGGTTGATTAATCGAGATTGTGGCATGAAATGATGGGTTTGACAGACAGATATGTACGATACAGGAATGAGAGCGGTTGATTAATCGTGATTGTGGCATGAAATGATGGGTTTGACAGACATATGTACGATACAGGAATGTGAGTGGTTGATTAATCGTGATTGTGGCACGAAATGATGGGTTTCTCAGACAGATATGTACAATACAGGAATGTGAGTGGTTGATTAATCGTGATTGTGGCACGAAATGATGGGTTTCTCAGACAGATATGTATGATACAGGAATGTGAGTGGTTGATTAATCGTGATTGTGGCATGAAATGATGGGTTTGACAGACACATATGTATGATACAGGAATGTGAGTGGTTGATTAATCGTGATGTGTGGCATGAAATGATGGGTTTGACAGACAGATATGTACGATACAGGAATGTGAGTGGTTGATTAATCTTGATGTGTGGCACGAAATGATGGGTTTCTCAGACAGATATGTACAATACAGGAATGTGAGTGGTTGATTAATCGTGATTGTGGCATGAAATGATGGGTTTGACAGACAGATATGTACGATACAGGAATGTGAGCGGTTGATTAATCGTGATTGTGGCACGACACGATGGGTTTGACAGACATATATGTACGATACAGGAATGTGAGTGGTTGATTAATCGTGATTGTGGCATGAAATGATGGGTTTGACAGACATATATGTACAATACAGGAATGTGAGCGGTTGATTAATCGTGATTGTGGCACGAAATGATGGGTTTGACAGACATATGTACGATGCAGGAATGTGAGTGGTTGATTAATCGTGATTGTTGCACGAAATGATGGGTTTGACAGACAGATATGTACAATACAGGAATGTGAGCGGTTGATTAATCGTGATTGTTGCACGAAATGATGGGTTTCTCAGACAGATATGTACGATACAGGAATGAGAGCGGTTGATTAATTGTGATTGTGGCATGAAATGATGGGTTGGACAGACAGATATGTACGATACAGGAATGTGAGTGGTTGATTAATCGTGATTGTGGCACGAAATGATGGGTTTCTCAGACAGATATGTACGATACAGGAATGTGAGTGGTTGATTAATCGTGATTGTGGCACGAAATGATGGGTTTGATAGACAGATATGTACGATACAGGAATGTGAGTGGTTGATTAATCGTGATTGTGGCATGAAATGATGGGTTTGACAGACACATATGTATGATACAGGAATGTGAGTGGTTGATTAATCGTGATTGTGGCATGAAATGATGGGTTTGACAGACAGATATGTACGATACGGGAATGTGAGTGGTTGATTAATCGTGATTGTTGCATGAAATGATGGGTTTGACAGACAGATATGTACGATACAGGAATGTGAGTGGTTGATTAATCGTGATTGTGGCACGAAATGATGGGTTTCTCAGACATATGTACGATACAGGAATGTGAGTGGTTGATTAATCGTGATTGTGGCATGAAATGATGGGTTTCTCAGACAGATATGTACGATACAGGAATGTGAGCGGTTGATTAATCGTGATTGTGGCACGAAATGATGGGTTTGACAGACAGATATGTACGATACAGGAATGTGAGTGGTTGATTAATCGTGATTGTGGCATGAAATGATGGGTTTCTCAGACAGAGATGTACGATACAGGAATGTGAGTGGTTGATTAATCGTGATTGTGGCACGACACGATGGGTTTGACAGACATATATGTACGATACAGGAAATTACACGGTGAGATACACGAATGTGAGCGGTTGATTAATCGTGATTGTGGCATGAAATGATGGGTTTGACAGACATATATGTACAATACAGGAATGTGAGCGGTAGATTAATCGTGATTGTGGCATGAAATGATGGGTTTGACAGACAGATATGTATGTATGTATGAATAACTACATTCTTTCCACCCACATTCAGAGGAACTGTCAATCTAAAACGCTTTAGCACAAAGACAATGAAATTCAATTTGGTCTTAAATCTATTTCTAACGAAAACAGACCTGCCAAGTTCAATCTTTTTTAAAAAATCAGTGGGGAAAAGAAAAAAAAAACAAACAACAGCTCGCGTTATGACTAACTTCATAAAAAATTGTACATTTTTTGCCCTCAGCAGAATTAAGTAATGCTTCAAAGGTATCAAAACTCCCTTATGAATTAATATTGCTTAATTAATTAAATACGCGGCTGGGGCCAAAGATTCTTGATACCAAAAATATTACGCAGTATTAGGCAGGTAGACACTACGTTTGAAACGACGTTTTTTGGAGTGGTGGATGGCATTGACTGCATAGCGCGCGTCCCTCTCACGGCCAGATGGAGTTGTAACAGTAAGGTTGTGGGTTCGAGGCCACCATTGACGCGGAAATTTTTATTCTCTATTGTTCATTTCCTGGTATTATCTGCTATAATAGCAATATTCTCACCACTATTCGGTTAAAAATTGGTTTTTAAGTCTGGTCATCAAACAAAGAGAGCAGTAACGAGCCGTCTAAAATCATAAAAAACAAAAAGATCTGAAAAAGTGTACGAAACGATGCAAGACAAAACAAGAAAGAAAAATAAAAGAAAAAAAACTCGTCTTCCTCGACTGGAAATTGAATCTCAGACCTCCTGATTATTGGTAATCAGAAGGTCTCAGGTTTGATCCCCAGATGAGGAAGATGATTTTTGGGATGTCTTTTTTTTATTTTATTTTTTTTTTTTTTCTTTCTTGCTTTGTCTGACATTGTTTTCTACAGTCTTTTCAGATCTTCATCTTACACCAGTGCCTGTTCCCTAATTTCTCAAATTTGATTTTTTTAAAAACAAAATGGTGAAAATAGAAAGGCTTTGGAATTTGTATTGTTTAATTCTGGAGCCATTCTTGCTTTATCTTGTAGCTGAGGTTTTTAAAAATCTGCGGACTGGCCTCCAAAACAAAACAAAACAAAAAACAAACAAACAAAACAAATGTCCACTACAATAAAAAGAGCACAAGCAATCAGACCTGTAAGAATAACAATGGAGAAATGAAACTTTAACTGAACATTTAGGGATATTATTATAGGAAGCTAGGTACGTGACGATGCCATCTTTTCACAAGAGGCGCCTACTAAACAGAATAATAATTTGACAGTACCTAAATTGACAAAAATTGCACAAAAAACCCCCCAGCATATGTAGCATTAACATTTTCACAAAGTTTCCTTTAAAATCCCGAATAAAATTTCCGAATCTAGTGCTAAAAATCAGAATTTTGCCAAATTCCCCCCCCCCCCCCCCCCCCCCCCCACAGACCTGCCTTAGGTAACTAACTAAAAATAAAAATCTGCTTTTGGTTGGGGGCAAAAAAAAAAAAAATTATTTAAAAAGAACAAGTTTGTATTAATCCAAACATGCATGAATTTCACCCATATTCATATGAATGTTCAAGGCATCAAAAGTGATATTGTACAGTTTAATTTGATCATAAATCCATTTTTGAATTTTCATATATTAAGAATGTGGATCTGCTGATAGAAAACTAAAGTTGGCCAAATTTGTCAGTCTCCCCCACCCCCCCTTCAATCATATGTAGCATTAACATTTTCACGAAGTTTCCTTTAAAATCTAAAAAAATAAAATTTCTGAATCTAGTGCTGAAAATCCGAATTTTGCCAAATCCCCCCCCCCCCCTCCCTCCCCCATCAACACCTGTTGCTGTAACAATTTCACAATTTTTCCTTTAAAATCTTGAAATCAAAATTCCGAATCTGATGAATAAAAAATATCTACATTGAGCCAAATCTTGGAAAACATATAGGGGGGTAGAAGACACAGTAAGTACCTCCCTGCCCACTATGGGAGGTCAGGAACCCCACCCAGATAGGGGGATAAAAGACACAGTATGTACCTCCCTGCCCACTATGGGAGATCAGGGAACCCCAACCAGCAGCATCAGTTCTCATCACCGGAAAGGCTTCATCAGATCGTACCAATCTCCCTTAACGGGCCTGAAGTTCTCCTGGTCCCTGAGGACACAATCCACAAACGTCGTCTGGTCGTCGTCGATCACTCCCTTTCTCATGTAGTAAAACATCGTTTCTTTGTGAAGGGAATAAAACCTCTCCAGGGACGAGGCGCCACCGGCAAACAAACCTGTGAAAACAAATATAATATAATAAAGCTGTCATCTGCATTTTTTGCGGCCGCAAATATCAGGGCAATCCGCAAATTTTGGCAAATTTCCCAAAATTGGCAAATCGTGGCAAATTTTGGGAAAATTGGCAATCGCGTGGCAACTTTTTTTTGAAAAAAAAGAAGCGAAAACAAAATAACGAAAAAAAAGTGCGAAACTTGAGAAATGTTGCAGCTTTTCCTGGGCCCAAACCAAGGGAAGCTACTCTCTACGGCTAATGATCCTTTACAATCTTGGTAACAACAAATTAATAAATGTAGCCTCCTTAAATGTAATAAATTGTCTTTTATATATATTTTTTTCTGTATTGCGTGTTAATTTTTACTGAAAAGCTTAGTTCTCCTCGGCAAATTTTGGTCTTTTTGGCAAATTTCTTGGCAAATTTTTTGGGGTTTTTTTGGGCAAATTTTAGGTCCCAATTTGGCAAAAAATGCAGATGACAGATAAAGAAAAGAATGTAAATGATGGCACTTTTATCCTCTAGAACAAAAATGTGGGCAGGAGGCTAAGCGGTACGGTCTTTGCTTCATACACAAAAGGCACTGAGCTCGAATACCTGTTATGCTGTGTGAGCCTAGAGCAAGTCACCTCGCCCTAGCTCAGTTTGTGGCATTCATTGCACTGTGGCTGACACTTGGGTTATTCCAATCATCCCTTGGAATAGACCCTAAGACAAATTTCCTCTATGGGATGAAGTAAATGTTATTTATTCTAAAATGGGGGTCCAGACAGCTCAGTTGGTAGAGCATTTGCTTTTCACACACAAAGGAACCGAGATCATTCCCAAATAAAGTCGATATTTTTTTTTCCGAACCCCCCCCCCCCCCCCCCCATCTTCTGTCCACCCAGCAGTGATTGGGTGGAAAGTACTTAAATTTTCTAAAATTGAGCTTTATATAGCACCATATCCACTGAATGTGCTCAAAGCGCTTTACAAGGGGTCCCTGGTCAACATTTAACATGTAGGACGGGACATGCCGCCTGTTAGGCGATATTACAATTTTTTCGGACAAAGACAACGCTGTTAACGGCCAGGTACTCATTTTACACCTGAGTACGGTGAGAGAAAGTGAGTAAAGAGCATTTTCCAAGGACTCAGCTATGCGCCGAGCACGAGGCTCGAACCCAGGGCCTTCCGATCCGAAAGCGAGTGTCATATGACAAGACCACATAGCCGCACAATAGACTAATGTCCTTGCAATAGACTGATGTCCTGTCCAGAGGGTAGCAACAAATGAAGCGAGTGCTCTACCAACTGAGCTATCGGTACCCCCAATTTAATGAAAACAAATCATAGAAATGGCTGTCTAAAAACAACAAATAACAAAGAGATGAGTGACGTCAATTTCATTCCTTCTATAAGAACAAATTTAAACTTGAGCTTTTTTTATAGCGCAATATTCACCAAACTTGCTCAAAATGCTTTACAAAGGGTCCATGACAAACAGCAACATGTAGAAGGAGACATGATGCCTGTTAGGCGATATCACATTTTTTTTCCAGACAAAGATAACACTGTTAACTAACAACATACTCATTTTACACTTGAGTACGGTGAGAGAATGTGAGAAAAAAGTAAAAAGAGCCTATTCCAAGGACTTAATTATGCTCTGAGTGAGGCTCAAACCCAGAACCTTACGATCTGAAAGCAAGTTGTATACCACAAGACAAACATCACCGCTCATGTATTTACATATTATTCTAAAGAGCCATCAAAACTTGGTCTTACCTCCAGCTATCCAAGCTGTTTTCTTCCTGTACAGGGTTTCCGCCTCTTTCATCTTTTCTTCACTCAGGTCTTCAAAGGCTATAAAGGACACCTTGTCTGGTGAATATAATGATGCCAATGACGACAATAATAATAATGATAATAATAATAATAATAATAATAATAATAATAATAATAATAATAATAATAATAATAATAATAATAATAATAATAATAATAATAAAAATAATAATAAAAAATAAATAATAATAATAATAATAATAATAATAATAATAATAATAATAATATAATAATAATAATAATAATAATAATAATAATAATAATAATAATAATAATAATAATAATAGATAATAATATAGATGATGGAGACATTGATGCTGTGATGAAGCTTACAATGGCGATGATGAAAATAATATCAATGATAATAATACGAATACTCCCTATTGAGAGTATGCCGATGACGTCACGCATTTACCATCCACGGTTACTTCCCTTGTAGGAAGAGATTTCTCACTTCCGATCGAGTTGTTTACATTAGGAACTGAGTGACTGAGTGTGGCCGAGTCAACACAAAACTGTCAAAAATGCCGCGGATTTGTGCTGTCTATGGATGCAATAAATCTAAAATGAAAGGATTATCTCTCTATGGGATTCCGACCGTAAAATATGACGAAGGAAACTCAATTTTGGAGCTAACAAAGAAAAGGCAACGGCTGTGGCTGAAGGCCATCAACAGAGCAAACATCACAGTTGAAAATATCAAATACTACCACCAAGTGTGTTCTGACCACTTTGTCTCAGGTAAGATTGTTTCCTTCACTTAATTAAACTTGTTTCATTGACTACTAATAAATATTGAGTTTTGATACAAGGCCGTAGGTTGTTTGTTCTTTCATTTACTTTGTTACAAAGAACTGAGGCTCTACGATTCGACACTTTATTCACTCTTTCACGTTCTCGATTCTCGTGTGATTGTTGGCACTTTTGGAGGGCATGGACTCTGGCGGGCGGAGTAATTTTAATCAATTATTGGGGGGGGGGGGTATTTAAAAAAAAATAAAATTTAAATGTTTATTTTACCTCCGGACAGGGGAATAGAGTGAGAAGTGACATTTAGGAAGGGGATCTCCAGTCAAACTGTGATTGGCAGATATCAAATCTATGACACATATACTCATTTTCAAAACGTTGAACCATCCAACCTACACGGTTATATGAAAGACTTGTTTGATACGAAAAATGTTTTTAAAAAAAATTAAAGTCGAATCCCATGCTTTCACCTTCTATTACATGCTAATTTATCCCACATTATGCATTTCTACACTTTAAAAAAATCATCTCACATCATATCAAATCTAACACGAGTTAATTCGTAGTCATAGATTTTTATAAAGTGTTTGTCCATTCTTTTCACTTACAATTTCCCCTGCAATAGTTCAATGTAAGTGGTTCGTAACCCATCGAATGAAATTTTGTGTGACCATGAACATTTCTTCAGCAACATAAAATGTCTAGTTAATAAAGCATTGGTAAAATTACTCCTCTCAGAGAGGCCACATCTTTCTTAAAGTGCCTGATTGCGAGGAAATTGTCTAAAACCGTAGTTCTACATTCTTATCATCTTAAAAAGGCAATTCATGTAAATAAGAGTGAAAATCTTGCATTTTGAAGAATTTCAGATTTTTCCTTTTCAAATTCAGATTTTTTAAAACAAAGATATGTAGATCTTTGTCGACTTTGGCAGGTCTTAAATCTAGCATTATGTAAACATCAAGGAGAAATATGACAAAATTTTCATTCTTTACAGGTCGACCAGCTTACTACAGAATGGATACAGATCCTGATTGGATTCCAAATAAGAATCTTTCAAGACCAAATCTGGTGAAAAACACCACAATTGGCATGAATCGTCACTTACGCCAGTTGAGACGTTTTGAAAATAAAGTAAGGTTTAATGTTTTGGCCACTATTTTCCCCCCTAAAAAAAAAAATACCAATGAAAATTTACTTAAAAATCAAATTTCCATTAGGGCGTCCCTTGGTAAAATTTTATCTTCTTGATCATCTTGATTTAACTGATGTGAGATTCTGAAATAACCTGTCAGATGGTCCTAGTTTCGAGCCCCGCTCTGAGTGGCGCATAGTTGAGTCCTTGGAACTGCTCTTTATGCACATTCTCTCACCGTACTCAGGTGTAAAAATGAGCCATGTCTCGTCCTACATGGTACGTGTTGCTGATAATCAGCGACTATTTGTAAAGCGCTTTGAATTTGAGCATGTTTAGTGGATACTATGCTATATAAAAGTTCTTTTTTTAAAATGATTAGCCGCATTGCAAAGCTGAGTTTCATTCATTTGTTAGTTGTGGCTTGAGTTTTACTGCCAGAATGCCCATCCTGAGCAAACACTACCCATTTATCCAGGCTTGTGACCGGCCTCACAAGCTGTTGGGTTGTACCCCATAAAGAAACAAGATACAGAAGTTGAGGTGGCAGAAATGAGGATGTTGAGATGGTCACTTGGCTGGACAAGAAAAGATAAAGTGAGAAATTAACTAAACCGAAGGGTGACTGAAGTGAAAAATTTATCAATAAAGATTGAAATGGTTCGGACATGTAAAGAGACCTGTCCCCACGGAATTTTTGCCATTTCAAACACCAAAATGTGCCAAAATTTGCCATAAAAAATAGCAAAATTTTGCCCAAAAAATTGCGGCTAGTTTTACAAAAATCAAACAATTAAAACAACATGTAAGGTAAAAAATTGACACAAATAGGGCATTTTGTAGAATATTGATGTCTCAACATGTCAACATGAATTTATTTAAATTTTGAATGGTTTGAAATAATATAATATTAATAATAATAGCCATAGTAAGTAAGTAAGTAAAAAAAAGAAGGAAGTAATCAAAATATTTTATTATCTATTTAGCTTCTTAAAATTTGGGAAATCAAAGTGAACAATCACATAAAAAATTCAAAATTTGAAAAACTAATTAAGGAGAGGAAAAAACTAACTATTCACAAGGAAAGAGAAACAAAATCCATTTTCCAATGGGGGCACATTAAATTTGTATTCTCTACTTACTATCCAATTTTGAGCATTATTATTATTATTGCTTTATATTTCAATATATGCCTAATGGGTTTTGAATGAGAAACATAAAAAAAATCATGAAAAATCATAATCATATCATGAAAACTAAGTGCAACTTGTGGCTAAAAATAAAATTGCATTTTATGAAAAAAATTTAGAACACATTTTGTTTACATAAATGATAAATGTGATAAATTTCTTATGAAAAGAATTAAACTATTAAAAGTAAAATTCTTTCTTGAATGCAATAAAATAAAAATAGGAAATTGGGATTATGGGATGAAGGACTCCAGAGCTTTTCAGGAAAAAGAAGAAAAAAGGCGAAAAACAAAGCTTGGGATTTCCAATAGCCTAAGCTAGGCCATAGAGGTAGGAGGCTAGGCCTAGACATGTTTGTCCGTTATTTAGTGCCAATTTTGGGTGCTCGCATTGAAAGTCGCCGTCTCTTCACAATTTTTCATAGCTTTTGTTATTTTAAAAAAACAAAAATCGTCAATTTAGCCTAAAAACAGCGAAAATTGCGACCTTTTGCGGCCAAATGAAAATTTGCGGCCTTTTGCGGTCAAGGGTGAAATTTGTGGCCGCGAAAAACTGCGGGGACAGAGAGACGATAGATGGGGTGCGTGGGAAGGAAAGTATTGGACTTACAAACATATTCCATGATGAGGATAGACAGAAGAAAAAGCCTGTGTGACATTCACAGTGGAGTACCACAGAGTCAGTGGTATCAGTATCAGGCTATACTTGCATACAACATTGACAGTAAAACAATTTGTGAATTATATTTATATTTAAAAGTGCCTTCACAGCACGATAAAGATTTTATTATTTAGATATTGTCTATCTACAGAATTCATTTGTGCCTGCAAACAAAAAAAGATGAATGAAACTGAGACACATATGGTCGATTCAGAAGAAACAGAGGTAAAATTATGTTATAACATCAATAAAATAATAAATAAAAAGTGTGACTATCTAAAATACAATTACGAGATTGAAAATAATTTATTTAAAGAAAAGATGAGTTTTTATATTTAATTTGTCGCTCAAAATGATGTATTATGTCAGGATTGATTTGAATTTAATGATTTTAAGGGTTTTACGGCGCTTGCAACACATTAAGGTCATATCGGCGCCAGTAAAAAGGCTGAAAATGGGAAAGTAAAAAGTTCTAGAATTACAATTAAAGCACCCAAGAAAAGGGAAGACAACAGGGGGATTGGTTCAAATAGGAAACAGATGTAGATTCCAAAAGTACACTATCAAAGTACTTAGTTTGAGATCACCTCCCTGCTAGGGTATCTGGCCAGGGTACAACCAAGTGATCTCCATTCCAAGACAGACAAAAGGCAATTGGAAAACAGATATACGGGATAGAAGATACAGTAAGTGCCTCCCTGCCCACTATGGGAGGTCATGAACCCCACCCAGACTATGTCAGGATGAAAGAGAAACTAATAAAAGTGATTTTTTTGACTTTAAACATTTCTAGGAAAACAAGATTTTAGTTCTTGTCACTGTTAGAAACTACAATATATCTTTTGCCGCCATTAAAACATATCAATTGAACCCAAATATAACATTTTGACATAAATTCATTTTAAGGAAGTTGGTCATATATCATATCAAGCAATTTAATGCTCAAAGCACATACAACAACACTCAACATAAAGGACTAGCTATAATGCTTTTGAGGCACTTTTATAACATTACATTGCTGGCAGCCAGGTGCTCATTTTATACTCAAGTTGGGTGCGAGAGTGTGAGTAAACAGACTTCTCTCAGGAATCAACTTTGTATTGCCCACATCGGGACACGAACCCAAGACCTATTGTGATTTCACCAATACACAGGGATTTAAATCACTTGTGTCACTATATTGTCATTTCAGCCCCAGTAAAGAGGAAAATGAATGGATAGTCCAAACATTATTTCTGTGTTTATTTATATATAAAAGTGCCTTCACAGCATGATAAAGATTTTATTATTTAGATATATTGTCTATCTACAGAATTTATTTTTGCCTGAAAATAAAGAAAGTGGAACACATTTGATGAATGAAACTGAGACTGAGACACATATGGTTGGTTCAGAAGAAACAGAGGTAAAATTAAAAATAACAACCATCAATAAGATCATATATAAAAAGTGTGAATTTATGAAAAATATAATTACTAGATTAAAATAATTTGTTTAGAGAAAAGATGGGTTAACTATGATTTCACCAATCCACAGGGATTTACATCGCTTGTATCACCATATTGTCATTTCCGCCCCAGTAAAGAGGAACATGAATTGAGAGTCCAAACATTATTTACAAAGCATAGAATTGATATTCCATTGTTTTTAAAGTTTTCAAAGAGCTTGTGACAATTTAAGATCATGTTAACCCCTTCTGATGAATAATTGCATTGATATATAGAGAATGACAGATTAATTAAAAAATGACTTAATCATGAGTAGGTAGGTTAAAAGTAAAAGTATATTTGATTTCTATTTATCCAGCAGGACACAAAAATGAACGAACCAAGAGAAGCTGACACAATTGACGGTAACAAAATTATGCTTCAAGATGTGGGAACACAGACAGACCTCACAATGGAGATGATTGATCAACTTGAAAATACAAAGTCAGTACTTAATGACATGACTGTTGAAATTTCATCTCTGCGACAGAAGGTGTCTTTTAATTCTTTTAGTGAAGAAGAATTCAGGAATAATGATGACAACGTCAAGTTCTACACTGGTTTGACATCATTCCAAATACTGATGCATGTCGTTGATCACATATCCCCATCTTTGCGACACAAAAACAATTCACTAACTAAATTTCAGGAAATTTTATTAGTATTGATAAAAATCAGGTTAGGATTGCCAAACAAATTACTTGGCCATATGTTCTCCATTGACCAGTCTACGGTTTCAAGGATTTTTCTCAGAGTTTTAAATGTAATGTATTATAATCTAAAATTTCTTATTGTCTGGCCAGAAAAAGAGGCATTGCAAAGGTCAATGCCACTTGAATTTGTAAGATGCTTTTCGAAGCGTGTAGCAGTAATTATAGACTGTTTTGAAGTTTTTATTGAACAACCTTCAAATATAAAAGCAAGAGTCCAGACATATTCACATTATAAAAGTCATAACACAATTAAGTATCTAATAGGTATAACCCCTCAAGGTTCAGTATGCTTTATATCTGATGGATACGGGGGAAGAACAAGTGATAAATTTATAGTGGAAAATTCAAATTTTCTTTCACATCTTGAAATGGGCGATATCGTCATGGCTGATAGAGGTTTTGACTGTCATGAAAGTGTGGGTTTGATGTGCGCTGATTTAAGGATACCAGCTTTTACAAGAGGTAAAAAACAACTTTCCCCTTATGACCTGGAAGCAACAAGGAAGCTTGCACATCTAAGAATTCATGTTGAAAGGGTAATAGGCAATATGAGACAAAAATCATCCATTTTAAGCACCAAAATACCAATTGATTATGTTATATCATCAGAAACTGAGAAGACGACTCTTGATCAGATTGTGAGTGTGTCGGCTTGTACCGTAAACCTCTGTCCTCCTATTGTCCCATTTATTTAATAATGATATACTAATAATAATACAGTGCTATCCATCTATAAGCATCATCATTTTGTTACTAATAAAGTGGAAACGTTTTGAAAATTTAGCCATTTCTGATTCTGTTTTGTTTTAAGTGATACTAAGCTGCTAGAAGTTGTGGACTGTAAAAAGTAATAAACAAAAATGAATAGAACAGACAGCTCAATTACTTTTTTAAAAACTAAGGTGTTCTAAATTGAGCATAATATAAAACAACGCATAAAATATGGTGTGTAAAAAAAAAACGAGAAGGGGGGGGGGGGGGGGGGGGGGGGGGGGGGGGGGGGGGGGGGGGGCAGGTAGAAAAGAAATTGGAATAAAATGTATCCACTGAAATAAATCCAATAAAGCAGTGAAAATGATAATCCAGAAGTATGACAAATGTACAGTGATCCTTTAGAAATGGAGTGATCACGAATGTGAGCTAATCTTGACAAATCTACTCCAACGATGAATGAAATAACACAAACCTAAGAAACTTAAGATTAGAAATATCACAAGAGACGATAGTTCAGTTATTTCCAGTCTGGGGTTAGTCCTCTTACTTTTAATCAGATGTGTTTCGTTCTGGATTATTATCACCACTTATTGGATTTATTTCAGCGGATACACATTTCACACCTAAATCTATTCTTCCGGGGTTCACCTCCTCCCCCTATTTTTTTAAACACCAAATTTTATACATTGTTTTATATTTCACTCAATTTGGAATTCCTTAGTTACAAATTGAATGCTTCTTTTTGTTTACATTTCAAGAAATTTTTTTCTCTACAGTTTTATAGTAAAGTATTGGGGGCCTTTTGTTATTGGCAGAAGACAGGCTTTGAGTCGGAAACATTCCGTGTTTGATGTTTTTAAAAATTATTAAGCTGTTATACTCATTTTTGTTTATTACGCTTTGTTTTAAGGACTCATGAAATAGCTTCGGTTTCCAAATGAAGAATGCTGAATTAAAACAGAGCTGCAAACTAATGATAAAATATAAATAAAATAGGATTAGATCTTTGAGGAAAAAAATAAAGCTTGTTACTTTAAAACTAAGAATTTCATCTGAAATCAAAAGTACTGTGCAGGCATTGTATCTAAATTTTAACAACATTCCTTTCCATTTCAATCAAAAATAAGGACCAGGCTACTTAAAATAGTTGATATTTAAATCAAACTGGATGCATAAATTATTTTTTTTAAAAGGACCATGTCTTTACATGGAAAAATCAGAGGGAAAGAACAGAAGTTGACAGCTCTGTAAAATACAGTGTAATAATACATATGATATATTTAACTTTGAGTGAAAAAGAAAATGGTTTTGTGATAATTGAAAAAAAAACACGAAGAGCAAATCTCAACGTTAAAAATGGCTTTTTAAGAGACTTGATTCAATTTTCTCCGTTTGCTCTTGGTGTTTTTGCACGTCTCACAAAATCATTTTCCTTTAGGCACTCTTGACAATCCAACAGTCCACGTGATACCATTCTTCACAACTGCCATCACATTGAATCATTTTTCCATACTCTGATTTCCGGCAGATACAGAATAGTTTATTTTTATTGGGAGAAGAAGGTGTTGGTGCAGCTTCCCCAGCTTTTACTAGTCTAGAAAAAAACTGAGCAACTAACTCAGGTAATACAACCTTTTTAAAATATTCTTCACACTTCTGAAGTTTTGAAAAAATAAAGTCTTTGTCCAAAGAGATCCTTTGAGTGAAACAATCTTTTGTTGTCCACACAAAAAAGTCACAATAATCCGTGCCTGTCACATACATTTGACATTGCACTTGGTAATAATACGGATGATCTTTCCTAAGTTCAAAAGTAGTATTGTTGACAATTAAACAAAAATTACTAATGGATGTGACAGCCTCGCGAATTGTAAGATCCCTAGCAGAGTAAGGACATTTGATTTCCAGACATCCTTGTCCACAACACTCACAATAAACGATGCCGTCTGGTGAAGCTGCAATGAAAGGTGTCTCATTCTTTATAAAGAGACCACAACGCCTGAAGGTAAAACTGTGATGGATATACCTATCGACAGAATGAACATAGGCATCAAATGCCTCGCTTTCTTTGTCCATTCCCCACTTAACAGCAGACACATTTGATAATACCATTTTTTGACGAAATCAAAGAATTTAACAGGCTCATTGAAGTGGAAAAGGAAATGTTCGTGCGACATACAGAATAAAACTTTGAGGCCGTAATCCTCCCCTCCCGAAGCCTATGCCACACATTTGATTTGTTTTGCGCACGAGTCTCCTTTTCCGCAAATAATGATTGCTCAGGGGAGCAAGAAAAATCTAAACTATCACAATATTGAAGGATATCATCATACGAACGATCAATAAATTCTTCATTTATAAATGATCGAAAAAATACAGGCATTTTGGTCGAAGGAATGAAAGGAGTCTGATGCTCCTTCACAACAGATAATACAACACTCTTTGAAGATAAGGTTGATAATTTTTTAAGGAAGGTCTCCTTCACGGCTGATGAGGGTTCAACACATTTTGGTTTTGGATGGGGGGTTTTGACCTTTTCTTCATTCAGAAGTATTTTCCTTTGAGACTGGGCTCCAGTGAAATTTATGTCAACTGTCCTCAAACTCTCTGCACAATTCTGTTGGCCACATGGAGGTTTCCAGTAAGCTGGGCGACCTGTCACGGTTTCCTTCTCTGCTACTCTGTTTGTGGCTTCGATGAAGAAGAGAATGGTTGCAACATGAGTGCAAACTTCTCCTAATCCTGCAACACATGTGCAATGAGCCGAGCATACACGTCCATCATCAGACACAATCGCCCATGCCTCCACCGGCTTTTCGCTTAGTCTCATTGAATGAAGAACCTGAAATAAAGGAAGGAAACATAAAATCAGAAAAGATTTCACACTGTTCATACACTTACGATTCTTTATTTAGTCCTCCCCCCCCCCCCTCCTCCATTGAAAGGCTGTATGGAAACGATTTAAAAAATTGCACCCTTTTGGTACATTTTGATTGAACTCAGACCCATTGAGGTATTGAAGCAATGACAACTTGCACAAAAACAAATTGTGCCATCATATCATCAATTTCAATCAATCCAAAAGTTTATTTTTAGACAATTGCCAATATAAATTATGCATTAACGTGCGCGCACACACACACACACACAAACAGAAATTATAATAAAATATAACTATATTATATTCAAGACAGTCACAAGGATTGTGCAACAGAGCATTGTTTCACATCGCAAACGAAGCTCAATTACTGAATTCATCACACCAAAATAAGACAGACCTCTTCAACACCAGGATTCTTCATTATGATAAATGACTCCCTTTTTTTCCCCTTTCAAATTGAGTGTTTTTATTCAATTTATACCATCATGAATTACAAAAATAAATATAAAATTTAAAAAACAAAAAATACATTAAAAAAAAAAGCCACAAAAAAAAAACAACCCAAACATATACCACTACAACAGCCGCATTATCGGGTGGTGTTGCGACATTACGACTCACTAATGAAAGGAAATATCTGTGAAATGTATTTCATGGAAATCTTTGGTCTATGTCTACTTCGAACTTAAGCAAGCCCAAGCCTCCTCCTGATGACCATGCTTTAAGACGACATGATCTGTATTAAGATACATAATGTTATCCGAATCCCAACAGTTAACTCAACATACAAAAATGACTAATTTTACGGCAAAAGTGATAAAATTTACAGTTTTTTGTAATAAAATTGCGGCTTCAAATGGCAATCCTCTGCGATACTAGCTTATAGTTATAGCTTTCACCAAAGTGCTTCACTCATGATTTTGAGCATGGAGACCTTTGTCCTCATTTCTTTTTAAAAACTAGTCAAAATTGGTTAAGGAACCTTGCATCCCTTTGCAAAAATGGTCCACTGTGAAATTTAATATTGGATAGCCTATTGAACTGCTACATATGCTCCCATAATGAGACTGCCACCCTCCTCTTTTTTTTTCGTATGTATCCTTTCACTCTCCGTCTATGAATTTGAATCAAAATCATCAATCAATGTGATTAAATCATTTGTAGGAATTTACCTTTGCTTTCACAATTTTATTGTCACATCCAGGAGGTTGGAAAACCAGCAGCTCTTTAACCCATCCATTGTATGCTTGGTTAAAAGCAGCAAGGCCCTTTAGTGCCTGAAAAATTGAAAAATAAATGAAGTCAGATCAACAAACTTAGCCTTACTTTGACAAACTCAATAAGAATAGGTAATTTTAAGTTTTAAGTTTTAAAAAAGTAAAAGTAATAACCTCACCACTTAATAAAAAGAACATCAAACAATGCAATTATTAATCAAATTTTGGAGCAACTGACTTTACTGACAAGAGGGGGAAAAGGAGCTCAGACTCTAATACTCTAAAATAAACACGTTTGAGTTTGAGGGTTTTAATTAATTTTGGCGACCCTTCTCTCTCTCTCTCTCTCTCTCTCTCTCTCTCTCTCTCTCTCTCTCTCTCTCTCCTCTCTCTCTCTCTCTCTCTCACACACACACACACACACACACACACACACACACATACACACACACACACACTTACACATACACCATAGAGTATCATTAGTTACAAGTTTCAATTTATTGTGAAACAAAGAAGCAGAAGTAGAAGACCATCAGTACGACGATTCTTATGTTATGATGAACATGAACATAAGACTATAAATATAAACATTCAATATCATCATATGAAAAAAAAAAATGATCAAGAGACTGAGATTCTTCATGTCCACACAGAAATAGAAGAAAAAAAATTGCCTGGAAAAAAAAACAAGTTGAACTGAGAAAATTGGTTGGACTTGGACTTGGAATCTGGCTCTTCTGAGTGAGAATCGAAGGATACTGACAACTCAAACAATAAAATATTCAAAATATAAAAAACCATATACACATCTTAAAACTTCTAAGACTATTGAGTTATTATCATATTTTTTTAAACCATCAAAACGTCTACATTAAAAAAAAAAAAAAAGAAAAGGCGAATCCCATGTGGGTTATGAGATGAGATGCAAACTTTACTTACCCCGAAATCCTCACTTGTGCAGAAACTTTCTCGTAACACCAGATAAGTAAAAATATGATGGTACGTGATTGGAGGATACATCTTGATATCCTTTGACCATTTTTCCGATTGTATGTAATAGGGATCAATCCCATTCACGCTTTCAATTTTTTCCTTGTATCGTTTTTTCGAAACAGGGTCCATTGCCATGTTTGCATTGGTCGCCATTTTGAAGAAATCTCCACTTCCATCAAGGGACTGAACCGTGTAAAATGTCAAAATTAACTCCCCTAGTCATTTACCGCATACTCTCAATACTATTCTATGTGATTTAGTGGAGGTCTCGAGTCAGAATTTTTAAAGGGAGAACAATTAGCAACTTCCGCAAAACACGCATTTTATCATAAATAAAGTAGAGCAATATGATAATAATAATAATAATAATAATAATAATAATAATAATAATAATAATAATAATAATAATAATAATAATAATGATAATAATAATAATAATAATAATAATAATAATAATAATAATAATAATAATAATAATAATAATAATAATAAAAATAATAATAATAATAATAATAATA
>NC_088374.1:19434240-19486740 GCF_034508935.2 Berghia stephanieae | reverse complement strand
TCATACCCGAAAGGTACAGAGTTTGATCACCTGCCAATGCGCTGTGTGGCCTTCAACAAGTCACTTTGCCCTAGCTCAAATTGTGATGTTGCTCTGTGGCTGACGCCTGGGTTATTCCAGTCTTCCCTTGGAATAGACCCTAGAGACAAATTTCCCCTATGGGATTAATAAAGAAAATTTCATTTTATTAATTTTTTTAAAGGACAAAATTAAGACTTAAATGAACTAAATTTTAAGTACATATCCTTCTACAGGCTAATAAATAATAACGTGAAGTTGAATGTAAGCTTCAATTTAATTACAAAAACAGATCAAATGAACGTTTCGGGTTTCCCCTTTATCAACAAAACAGGATGATTGAAACACCACAGATGAATGAGATGATGTGGTAGTGGCGTAGTTAAGATGAATAAACAAAACATTGGTTGGCAGGAAATAATGCTCCTTTGTAAGGAAGCACGAATTAAAATAGAATACTAGATATTTCTAAAAAGTGTGCAATTAATTAAGTGAAAAGAGGGGAGGCGGGGAGGAACTGTGTAGTGCAGTTTAGAAAGTGAAATATAAAATGAAATATAAAAACATGTAGACTAGTGTTGGAAAAAAAATATAATGGAATTGAAAATAAAAACAAAAAATAATAAATAATGATAATAAATAAGGGATGTCGGTATAAGTATAATCAGTAGTGGCAGCAGCAGTAGCAGAAGGAACAGTAAGTACTTTTGTTATTATTATTATATATTATTATTATTATTATTATTATTATTATTATTATTATTATTATTATTATTATTATTATTATTATCATTATTATTATTATTATTATTATTATAATTATTATTATTATTATAAGTAGTAGTAGTAGTAGTAGTAGTAGTAGTAGTAGTAGTAGTAGTAGTAGTAGTAGTAGTAGTAGTAGTAGTAGTAGTAGTAGTAGTAGTAGTAGTTCTTGTTGTAGTCAAAGTTGTAATGATACTGATATATAATAAAAGGAAATGGCGATCCAAAAGCGAGTGTGATATCACTAGACCACATAGCAGCACAAGACTTAAGTATGTTACTATGGCAACCCATAGAGAAGAGAATCTTAATACTCAATCAGACTGATAACAAGTGGATGAATCTTGGTTAAAAAAAAAAATAAAAAATTAACACTTAGCTTAACGGCTTAGAATAATCGCTTGAAATCTCAACATACCATTTGCTGTAACTCACCTGCATTAGATGTCCCAGGTATTTATTATAAGTCCTACTTTGCGTCCACCAATTCCCCCTGCCAATGTCAAACAATCCCGTCACCACGGTGAAATTGTAACATCCTGAAAAACAGCAAAAGGTGTAGTGTAAAGAGACCCTTGTGGAAGAAGGAGCGAGATATGAGTATGAGCGACAATGTGGGCTCGCTATTGGATCGGATGGTCCTAGGTTCGAGGCTCACTCGGTGCATAGTTGAGTCCTTGGAGAAAGCTCTTTACTCACATTCTCTCACTGTACTCAGGTGTACAATGAGTACCTGGCCGTTAACAGCGTTGTCTCTGTCCAAAGAAATTGTAATAATATCGCCTAATAGGTGTCAGGTCCTGTCCTACATGATAAATGTTGCTGTTGGCCAGGGACCCCTTGTAAAGCGCTTTGAGCACGTTTAGTAGATATTGCCCTATATAAAAGCTCAATTTAAAATTTTAAGTTCAACATGACCTCTTTAGCATAGATGACCTTAACCATAGTTATAATTCTTCTAGTTAAAACGCAACAGGAGCCAGACATGACTCAAAATGAGTTAAATTTTTATTTTGTAAAGCTTGTAGTTATGTTTGGAGTAGATAAGTAGTGCATGGAGGTTGGATTTTCTATTCCTTCTAATTAATATTAATGACTGTTATCACAGTTGATATTCGAAGGAAGAAATTTTATATGGCAGTCTAATTGCTGTTGTCATGTTCTTTTAAAAAAATGATATTCACAAATCTCAATGAACAGACGTGTATCGCAATCCATACTGAAACAACTATAAAAGGATCCATAGATTTCAATGATCGGGTGATATACCATTTTTTTTTCTCTAGAGGAAAATCGACAAATGGGCCTCTTTTACTTAATATATGCCCATCGTAAATGCCAGTTACGTGAGTACATCTCTTTACAATTCAAACCACACATCCCCCCCCCCCCTCTCTCTTCCTTTTTTACACACAATATAGGACACATTCTAAAATCATAAACCCACTTGAACAGTGATATTGCGCCATATCCACTGAGTGAGCTCAAGACACTTGAGGGCTCCTAAGCCAATAGCAACATGATGCCTGTTGGGCGAGAGAACATTTTCCTCCAACACAGATAAGACTGCTTCCGGTCATGTACTCATTTTACACCCGAGTACGGTGAGAGAATGTTTTCGATCCATGCCGCCTTAAATAAACAGCCAGCAACCGCAATAGATAGACTAAGTCTAAGATAGATAGATTCTCCATTTCCATCCGTGTCAATATCAAAGTCTCAGTCTCAAACTCAAAGCCAACCGCAGCCTACCTTTGGCATTTTCAGACTGTTCAAAGCCATTCCACGAACTTTCAAGCCGCCTGAGTTTATATTCATCCCAAAACCACAAAATAAACTTCCAGCACAACAAAACACCAATAAGGAAAGCAAGAACTTTCCAAAACAATGACTTCGTCATCAAAAGCTTTGATTTAAAACTGGTGGATTTCGTGATATTGCTCATCGTCAGAGTCAGAGTGCACATAGATGTTTTTCTTGTGTATAAAATCCGGTGCCCCTAAAGTCATGCACTGAAAAGGTCACCATTTTATGACACTAATTCACAATTCTTTGCAATGTTTACATTGGCCATCGGTTATGAGTAATTTTGTAAACAATGAAAATCGGAATTCGGTTCCCAGCATAAGGGCTGGGCGGGTACCCGGTACCCGCAAGTACCCGCGGGTAATCAAGTTAAACCGGGTACTCGGGTAAAAGGGGCGGGTAACGGGTACCCGCTTCAACAAATGGAAACCGAACTGAGAGTGATCATTTTTGGCGGTTTTAATATTTTTGAACAAAAATTGGAAATAATACAATTTTATTTACATATTTAAATTTACATGACATTTCTTCAAAAGATTTTCCTACTTTATTTTTCAATTACAATGATTTTTTTGTTTTATTTGTTAACACACATTTGATTCAATTTTGGAATCAATAGGTTAAGACTATATTATATTAGTTCTTATCTTTTAAAGGAATCTCAGGTACTTTTATTTTATTTATTATTTATTATTTTTTCATTGTAGTTAATTATAATTGTTTCTTACTTCAGTTTCGCTTCATTTGTTGTAATAAATAAAAAATTAATAAAAAAAATTAAAAAATAACCCCCCCCCCCCCCCCCCCCCCCCCCCCCCACAAAAAAAATTTTGGGGACAAAAGTCACTCCTGCCACGGGTACCCGCGGTACCCGGGTAATCAGGCCGCTACCCGGGTATTACCCGGGTAATTATTTGGGCGGGTAATCCCAGCACTTCCCAGCATAGATAACACAGGACTAGATATGTCAACAGGGGGTAATACGTCATAAAAGTGGCTCGTGAGAGGTCGAGCGCCGCCATTTTATTTTTTATGCAACCGGGGACTCTGTGCGATTAAATCTCTATTTATTTTAATTACTTTGATTGAGCTCGATTAACCTTGATTTGTTGACGGAAAATAGAAAAAAGGCCAGATTTATGATGATAAACTAAATTAGATATATTAAACTACACTTTTACTTGTACATTTTAGGCTTGGCTCCATTGATCGGGTTTATATTAATTTTTTTTTTAATTAAAAAATTTCCTACATGTTAAATGTTGCTGTTTACCAGGGACCCCTTGTAAAGCGCCTTGTGCGCATTAGTGGATATTGCTCTATATAAAGCTCAATTTAATTTTTTTTTTTGTTTTTTTTTGTTTATATTAATAACAATGGTAGCAATAGAAATCAAACGAAAAGAGATAGGGACTTGTTTACTTGGATCGATCTATCTATCTATCTATCTATCTATCTATCTATCTATCTATCTATCTATCTATCTATCTATCTATCTATCTATCTATCTATCTGTCTGTCTATCTATCTATCTATCTGTCTGTCTGTCTATCTAAGCCCCTCCCACGCCGATTATTTATCCAATTAAATTTACCATCCCTGGACAGACAGCGGTTCATACAATTCTTTGATATTACACCGCCATTATTCGACTCTACGCATATGAGTGGGACTCGTCTCTTTGATAATAATAATAGAACTTTATCGTTCAAAGAAATGAAAATCCATTTTGGTTCACATTGATGCCAGTATAAAATGATGATTATAATGATGATGATGATGATGATGATGATGATGATGATGATGATGATGATGATGATGATCATCATCATCATCATCATGGCAGTGACATATAATTCAAGAATGCCATTATAAAGCGGACACATAACAAAAGATATGCATTATATGAAACTTAAATGTCGTTCCATGTGGAAGAAATGAAGCATTGTGAAGCGCATTGAGTATGGTGAAAATCTGAAATTCCCAATATAAATTATGCAATATTTATTCCTTTATAATTTTTGGGAGACATGTTCAAAACTGAAAACACACGACTATTCACTGAAATTGTGTTTATATTAATAAATAAACAAACAACAAACAAAAAACAAAAACAAGAAGAAGAAAAAATCGCAAATCGGCTAACTTGGATGTATATTTTCATTGTTTTAAGAAATATTCTATAATTACAATTAAAGGACGCAAGAAAGAGTAAGACAAAGGGAATTGGTTCAAATAGGGACCAAATTAATGTAGATTCCATGAGCACACTATCAATGTGATTCGGAAACAATAAACAATGAAAAATTAAAATAAATCTGAATGACTAGTACCTTTTCTATCCGCCCCCCCCCCTCATCTTCTTTTCAAGCATTTTAATCTTTTTGATGTTACATAACTATCAACCGACATTCCACATATTAATTAATGAGAAGACGCAAAGAGTGAAACTTACTTCTTTGAACTTGCTGATCAGTCTCTCTAACTGATGATGACACATACCTAGTATTAATAGATATTATGTGTGAAATGTGAAGAACATGCGAAATTGCGGCATCCATCCCTTTGATCTAACAATTTAGACAAGTATATGTCATGTATGGTGAGAGGGCAAGAGAAGAACACCCCCCCCCACCTCTCTCTCTCTCTCTCTCTCTCTCTCTCTCTCTCTCTCTCTCCTCTCTCTCTCTCTCTCTCTCTCATCGTTGTAGTCGTCGTCATAGTAACGGTAGTAATAGAAGTAGTGATAGTAGAAGTTGTAGTAATAGTGGTAGTAGTAGTAGTAGTAGTAGTAGTAGTAGTAGTAGTAGTAGTAGTAGTAGTAGTAGTAGTGGCAGCAGTAGTAGTAGTAGTAGCAGCAGCAGCAGCAGCAGTAGTAGTAGTAGTAGTAGTAGTAGTAGTAGTAGTAGTAGTAGTAGTAGTAGTAGTAGTAGTAGTAGTAGTAGTAGTAGTAGCAGTAGTTGATAGTTTGATGGATTGATGACCAAGTTGATCGACCATAACGTTCACACTTTCATCACACCCTCGCAACATTTTGTTTATTTATTTTTATGTAATTTCTGCTAACAACGCGTCTGTTCTGTCCCCAAAATGCCAATGTTGACTGTTTTCTCATATAATTTTACGCTGCCAGTTTTCTGGAAACCCCGTATTTCGTCAGACTCTCTCTATTCTCGATTCATCCGATAACTGTTGACATCTTAAATACGATGGCGGCGATAGGATTCAGTAGTCTGATGTCACGTTGCCCGGCAACGGCGGCCATCTTGGTTCTAAACAAAGAAAATCATCACTTTCTCTTCTTCATGCTGGCTAGAACTTTTTATATGCCTTGTGATCAGAATGTGTAAAAGTCAAAACATTATCATATTTATGTTTTTTTCCCCTCTGGATACGCTTTTATGCTCGCCGGAGAAATATTTCATACGGGCGTTCGCCATTGTTCCGATAGTTTAGAGCCAGTGTTACTAAGTTACCCTGCGTCATTAGGAAAGAAGTGACGTTACGACTGTTGAAGAGTATTAGCCAATAAAAAATGGCTGTTGCCCGGTCTGCGGTAGTCTGTGGTTCCCAGTTCCGAGAACTTGTAAATATTCGATACATGATGATACGAGTTGGGTTATTAGAGTTCATGACAAGTTGCATTTAATGAGGTTTAAATCATGCTGTGATATTCGAAAAGGTCATTTGTACTTCTATTAAATATTATTATTCTTTAAGCGAGGAAGTGCTACCGCAATCAGTGTAAAGTAATAATAATCCGATAAGTATTTATTTGATAATTTCAACGATATTATCTTCCTCATTTTTAACTGCTATATTGACTGCCATACTACGATTTGAACAAAACAAAAGTAGTGTCATAAACGTCATCAATTTACGGGCTCTACCTAGGGTTGCCAGTTTGGCATTTTAAATGCCAGATTCCAAAAATCTGGCATTTTTGAAAACCGTTTGGCATTAGAAAAATCATTTGGCATTTGGCATTTTCATTTGGCATTTTCTTTTCTTGTATATTATACTTCAAATGACACCTTTTCTTAATTATTTCTAAACGCGTAAAAACAAATCTATTCACATCGGAAAACTTTAAGTTTTCTTAATTGTCAATAATTATTTAACTGTTTACGTATTTACCTTTCATGTTAATGTATTTCTTTTTCATTCTTAAAATCCAACCGTGGTGTAGTGGTTTAGCACTCCACTTAGTAGTCAGTAGGTAAAAAATTACCCCAACAGGAAATTTAGTGTAATTAAAACAAAACAAAAAAAAAATTAAAAAAATAAAAAAAAAGAAAACACGCAAGCCACCAGGATATGATAGTAAATTGTCTATCAAAAGTGAGTAGTTTTCTTAGTGGGGTGGGAGTCAACAGACTTTGGCATTTTTTTTAGTGTTTTGGCATTTTTTGAGTCTTCCCCTGGCATTTTGTTGAAAAATAATCTGGCAACCCTGGCTCTACCTACTAAAATTATCTCCCAACAGGGTTGCCAGTTTGGCATTTTAAATGCCAGATTCCAAAAATCTGGCATTTTTGAAAACCGTTTGGCATTAGAAAAATCATTTGGCATTTGGCATTTTCATTTGGCATTTTCTTTTCTTGTATATTATACTTCAAATGACACCTTTTCTCAACCGTGGTGTAGTGGTTTAGCACTCCACTTAGTAGTCAGTAGGTAATAAATTACCCCAACAGGAAATTTAGTATAATTCAAAAAAAAAAAAAAAAGAAAAAGAAAAGAAAACACGCAAGCCACCAGGATATGATAGTAAATCGTCTATCAAAAGTGAGTAGTTTTCTTAGTGGGGGTGTGGAGTCAACAGACTTTGGCATTTTTTGGAGTGTTTTGGCATTTTTTGAGTCTTCCCCTGGCATTTTGTTGAAAAATAATCTGGCAACCCTGTCTCCCAAGCCGCATGCGCATGATAAGACTAGAAATTTCTCGTCGCTTCTTTCTGTAATATAAACTGGAACTGACAGGGAAGCGAAAATTGTAAATAACGGGGACTTGTGACAATTGTATTTATTTACGTTGATTAAAGCGACACACCTTCTGTGATAAAAATGGTTAAAGAAACAGCATTTTATGATATTTTAGAGGTAAGATATAATGTCAACACTTTTCTTTGAGTTTGAGTGACACGGTTCACAATGAGACATGAGAATGTAATGACGATCGTCAGTAAATCTCAGTCTCACTGTTGCCATTGTCATTGTCATTGGCTTCGTTGTCATTAGGCTGTGATTATCCCCAGACACCTATCAAGGGATAATGAAAATTCGTTATCCCCAGATACATATTTGACACTCCGCTCTTTTACCTTTAAACAATTATCCACATTCCAGAATATGGAATGTTTCCTAATGCCCATAGAAATTATGAAAGTTAATAACATCGGACTGACTATTTTCACCTAGGCAGTTTAGGTGAGCAGCAGCAGTGGCAGTCAAATTTTGACCCCACTCGCCCATAGGAAAGTTGTGACTGGAAATTGCCGTTCGCGTTTTGGCTGGGGGGTTCAATTAAAGATGCATAATAACTTCGTTATAAAGAGGAATATCGCAGATATTTTGGTATCATTATTTTCGTCTTTCAATTTCCTTTTAAATGGTGCCACTTAAGGAAAAATCCATTAATAATTCCAGAAGTTATATGAAGTTAAAATTTGGCAATTTTCAAATTCATTTATTTTTTATTTACCGCGTGTGTTTTTAAAATTTAAACGCTTGTTTTTAGAATAACATCTAAACTTTATTCATGCCAAATTTCGGCTGTCATTATCCCCAGACACCTGTCTGGGGATAATGGAAATTGGTTATCCCCAGACACCTGTCTGGGGATAACGAAAAGGCTGGGCTGTCATTATCCCCAGACGCCTGTCTGGGGATAATGAAAATTCGTTATCCCCAGACATCTGTTTTTTTTTTTTTTAACTCTCTCTCTCTCTCTCTCTCTCTCTCTCTCTCTCTCTCTCTCTCTCTCTCTCTTAGTTTCTTTCTAGTTTCTAGAAAATTGTCATATTCGTCCCCACTCCGATCTCAAAAAGTGTCTAAAAAGAATAAATAATTAAAAAGCAAACAAACAGAAATATTCAGAGAGCAACCAAATGGTCGGATAAAGGAGACAAAAACAAAGAATAATTTTAAAAAAAAAAAAAAAACAATTTTAAGAAATTCATGTTCAGAAACGGAACAAAAGGTCAAACAAAAAGGAGAAAAGAATAGACTCGCACAAAAAAAAGAAAAGAAGACGGAATTTTTTAAAAAGAAAAAGAAGACGTAATTAAAAAAAAAAAAGTTGCGGAACCAGGATTCGAACCCACAACGTCGATTCTGGTAAAACTTCCAGGCAGACGACTAAACAATTCGGCCATGACACCCACTTCGAGGTCGACGCATAATGTGTATATGTAGTAACAACTAATTTAATGTTGGTTAACTTTATGTTTTTGTAGATATTTTATTAACTTTTCTTATTTCTATGTGCATTTTGGAAACATTCCATATTCTGGAATGTGGATAATTGTTTAAAGGAGCGGAGTTTCAAATATATATCTGGGGATAACGAATGTTGGTTATCCCCAGACAGGTGTCTGGGGATAATCACAGCGCCAAATTTCAGTGCTCTATATCGATGCGCAGACACCTTTTAACTCTGCGCCGAAATGCCATGTTTACATTATCTTCTCATCATGGCTGCCGGATGATATCGATATAAATATCGATATTTTAAATTTAGTTATATATTATTTTAATTTTAGTCCATAATATTTTCAGTACTATTATTTACTATGTTTTTATTTTGAATACATACTTTCCAACTTTATTTATGGGCATTTTTTAGTTTTTGTTTTAAAAGTTCCTATATTTCTTCTCTTTGTGAAATTCGATATTAATAATATCGATATTTTATAAATACCAATTGCTTTAAATGAATTTTATTTTACTTTGCCATCAAGTCATCAAGTTTCTTTCCCATATGTTTATCATTTGTATCCATATTCTAAAGGCCTTAGCCTTAATAATTATTATGGTAAGAAGTTCTATTAGTTATACATTTTGACACCCCCACACATTGAGAGAAAAAAAGGGGGGGGGGGGAATAAAATTATATTAATTGTCAGTTCAAATGATGTAATAGCAATAAACCCAAAGTGGTTCAGCAGAATTTTTAAAGTATTAAAAGCCAGAACTTTCCTTCTAATTATAATAGGCAATCTGTTTCAATTTATTTGAACTTTTTCAGTCTACCATTTTATTTATATGCAATGAAATTGCCATAGGTAAAAATAAACTCATTATGTCATTACACAACATGTTTATGTCTTTTCATTTAAATACTCTCAAACCCTTTTTTATTCTCTATGTATTAATTCAAAGAGGGGAATTATTTGCAATTGTTTCAGGGAGAAATTGGGGATAAGTCCAAAAGTGATATAGATAGCAAATTGTTTCTTACGTCTAGCCAAGTTTTTGATTATGTAACATTTGCGTCATATAATGTAATAATGTGTTAATTTGAAATGTTTATCTTCCTCTTTATTAATGTAAATGCATTGTCCTCGATAAGACGAACATTTTGGTATACAATATATGATAAGAACTCCATATTGACTGTTTTAACCATTTTTTATTAACATCACGCGATTTCGGTCACAACTTTGCAATGGTAATTTTGGGGTAAAAATCGGTCTGAAGTTTCAGACTTTGAACTGTCGTAACTACATTTCTAATCAAGATAGAAACAAAATTCAAACTGTTTTGTAATCTGTGTTGCCAGCTCTTTCATATGACATTGGTTTCAAGTGTGTGAGGTACATTTAGAATTTCTATTAAACTCCCTATTTCACCGTACGGTGAACATAGTGGTTTAGTTTTAGGCCATTTTCACCGTACGGTGACAATAGCCGGACAGACTATTTTCACCGTATGTATTAGCCAATCAGCGGCCAGGATACTAACTGTGACATATGTGCCTCTGCATCCATACCATTAAAATTCGAACCGACATCATTTTCTTCCTGCGTGCAGACCAGTTAAAAAAAAAAAGAAAGTTTGCCGAGAACAAGGGAGGCCTCCTGAAAGCTCCTCGTTATCGTTATAGCATTTCTTTCAATTTGTATTTTCACTTTGGACCTTTTGTCAGACGTTTATTTATTCAATTTGTCATCATTTAGAACAAACCTTTTAAGTCTACTGATACTAATCCTAGAGATTTTGCTAATTTTCAAAATGGCAGTGTCCACGTACATGGTAACCAGGCACCTTGCCTCAGGATCTACGTACACGGTAGCTCCGGTAACTGGTTTGCGGCTACAATAATACGAGCAATGGATGGACCTCGCTCTCTCTGTGTGTGTGTGTGTGTTATTTTAAAAAAGGTCAAACAATACAATTTAACCCATTAAAGGCGAGATTTACCATGTATACTTGTTGCCGTGTACATAGATCCTGAGGCTAGGTGCGCGCTTAGTAATGAAAATAATGATACCAAGATATCCGTGATATTCCTCTTTATAATGAAGTTATGCATCTTTAATTGAACCCCCCTAAACCTTTTAGTTAAAGCGAACAGCAATTTCCTGTCATAACTTTCTTATGGGCGAGTTGGGTCACAATTTGACTCCCACTACTGCTGCTCACTAAACTGCCTAAAGTTACAGCAGTGATGCCAAAACTCTGGTCTGGAGAAAAAAATTCCGGGCTCCGGGCAACTTCCGTCAAATTCCGGTGAGGTCAAAGTCAATTTGTTTCAAGGATACCCCCCCCCCCCCCCCCCCCTTTCCAACTACCACATCATCATTGCCACTAGTATTACAACCATCATCACTACCACTACTGCTGCAACTACCACCAATTCATCATTACTGCCACTGCTACAACCACCACCACCACATCATCATCAGTACCACAGCTACTACTGCAACCACCACCACATCATCATCACTACCACTACCACAGCTAACATCACCATTACAATCACCACCACATCATCATCACTACCACTACTACTACTACTACAATCACCATCACCACTACTACTACACCACCACCGCCACATCATCATCACTACTACCACAACCACCACCACCACATCATCATCGCTACTACTACAACCACCAGCATCTCATCATCACGACCTCTACTACTACAACCACAACTACCACATCATCATCACGACCTCTACTACTACAACCATCACATCGTCATCAC
This sequence comes from Berghia stephanieae, assembly GCF_034508935.2. Taxonomy (NCBI): domain Eukaryota; kingdom Metazoa; phylum Mollusca; class Gastropoda; order Nudibranchia; family Aeolidiidae; genus Berghia; species Berghia stephanieae. The sequence continues at coordinate 19,474,936 of NC_088374.1, read as the reverse complement.
TACTACAACCACCACCACCACTACATCGTCATTATCAATAATACTACCACCACCACATCATCACTACCACTACTACTACAACCACCACCATTGCTACTACAGCCACCACCATCACATCATTACTACCACTACTACTACAACCACCACCACCACCACATCATCACTCCCACTACTACTGCAACCACCACCACCCCATCATCGTCACTGCAACTACCACTACTACTACAACCATCACTACCACTAATACTACAATACCACCATCATCATTACCACTACTACTACTACAACCACCACCACCACATCATCATCACTACCACTACTACTACAACCACCACCACCACATCATCACTACCATTACTACTATAACCACCACAACCACATCGTCATCACTACTACTACTACAACTACTATTACAACCACACCACCACTACCACTACTACTACAACCACCACCACATCATTATCATCACGACCACAACTACTACAACCACTATACCACCACCACATCATCATCACTACCACTACTACTTCAACCACCACCATATCATCTCATCACTACCACTAACAACAACCACTATCACATCTTCATCATCACTACCATTATTACTATAACCACCAACACCACATCATCCCACTACCACCAGTACTACAGTGTCTACCATTAGGGTTTGGCGTTTTTCTTCATTTGAAATAAGGAAACTTTGGGATTGTGTTTGGCAATGTGTTTATGTATCATAATATAATTCTTATCAGTTATCTATTTAGAACTATACAATATGTAAACACAATACCATTCCAATTCCTTTTTCGGAAATTCCTCTTTCGGCATTGAAATTCCTACGAGTGCTATCTGAAACTCCAGTGAGCCAAATTTAAAGTTGGTGTCTCTGGTTACAATGTACGTAGACACTCCGTTTCAAAATTGGGAAATAATGTATTAAAAATGAGCATGTGCATACATGTTTTTATTCAAATGCCATTAACATGTAAAAATTAAAGACTTCAGATTTGATATGCCGATAATTTGTCTCAGAAAAACGTAATAGTAATAAAGAGGCATGGGATAAAAGTAACTCAGTTAAAAACGGATATAGTCGGTGTTAGGGTTGAGTGAGTTAAATGAGAGTTGATTTTATTTTATTCTTTAAAATTTGATACTTTTCTTCATTTGAAATTTAAAATGTAAAAAAAATTTAATTACAGGTGAAGCCCACAGCCACTGATACAGAGCTGAAGAAGGCTTATAGAAAATTGGCACTCAAATATCACCCCGACAAGAATCCCGATGCAGGGGATAGGGTAAGAATATCGGTTGTAAAGGTCTCTAATCAATATCTTTGTGACATTTGATTGATATGACAACAGGTTTTGTCTTTGTAGATATAGATAGAATGCTATGTGGTCTTGTGATATGACACTCACTTTTGAAACAGAAGGTCCTGGGTTCGAACTTGAACCTCGCTCTGCACATAGTTGAGTCCTTGGTAAGGCTCTTTACTCATGTTCTGTCATCGTACTCAGGTGTCAATTGAATACATGGTAGTTGACAACATTGTCTCTTTCGAGAAAAAAGTAAATTTATAATATCACGCTGCAGGCGTCATGTCTCGTTCTTCATGTTTGTATTGCTGTAGGTCGGGGACCCTTTGTAAAAGTGCTTTGAGCGTGTTTAGTGGATATTGGACTGTTTAAAAGTTCACGTTTAAAAATATTTTTTTTGGTTGTTTTTCAACCAGTTTGGATTTTATTTCTGTATAGTTTTGTAGAGCAGAATACTTAACACTTGAGTATCTTGATAAATAAAATTATACAATTTGCTACTTTGCATATTTTATGTGAGGTGTCCAGATAGCGAAGTGAAGAATATATTATGTATGTTTAGAATATTTAAAAAAAATTTTTACTCCCCAGTTCAAGCAAATCAGCATGGCCTATGAGGTCCTATCCGATCCCAAAAAGAGAGAGATCTACGACAAAGGGGGTGAGGAGGCCATCAAAGGAGGAGGTTCTGGTGGAGGGTTCGATTTCCACTCCCCGATGGATATATTCGACCTCTTCTTTGGTGGAGGCGGTCGTGGTCGGGGCGGACGCGGGGCACGCAAGGGGAAGGATGTTATTCATCAACTTAAGGTGAGACTCGGATTTGTCAATAGTGGCTTGGTACAGACGTACCTGCCGAATCTTGCGAACATGACATAACAATAGGATTCAGTAGTCCGATGTCACGGCAGCCATCTTGGTTTTAAACAAAAGAAAATCATTCCATTTTATTCTTCATGCTGGTTAGAACTTTTCATATGTCTTGTAATCAGAATGTGTAAAAGTCAAAGCATGATCAAATTTATGCTTTTTTTCCCTCTGGATACGCTTTTATGCTCGCCTGAGAAATATTTCATACGGGCGTCCGCCATTGTTCCGATAGTTTAGAGCCAGTGTTACTAAGTTACCATGCGTCATTAGGAAGGAAGTGACGTTTCGACTGTTGAAGAGTATTTCTAAATTTGAAGTTTTCAATTTGGCAGGTCTGAACAGATCTTTTCAGAAAGTAGTCGGTAAAGTGTCCGTATTTCTAGTATAAGTTTCTTTGCCGTTCAAATGCCTTTCTTATTTATGGATTGATTTTCAGCATTCAGATGTTAATTGTTGTTGATACAGCGCTCTGATTGATATTGTCCCAATAGCTCAATTGGTAGAGCACTCTCCTCACACACAAAGGGACCAAGATCGATCCCCCAGTGCAGTCAATATATTTTTTTTTCTGACCCCCTGTCCACCTAGCAGTGATTGGGTAGCTGGATCTGTTTGATCGGGCGGAAAATACTTTGCGAGAGACTAGTAGTGCCCTATCCAAGGGGTAGCAAGCACGCTATAAACTCCGTGATAAATTCAGACTCCACAGACTTTTTTTTGAATTTGTTGGAATTGGATTTCAGTCCTTTATTGTTGTTTCTTCGCCTGACCTACCCGCACCCATGCTTTCACCTCAAATGCGCCAAAAGAAAAAATATCAGTGGTCCCGACTTTATTATTAGTCTGGCCAATACTTCGAGTAAAAGGTGGGGGGAGGGAGGCAATTAGCTTGAGTACTGTGCTTTTCAAAATAAGAATATTTTTCTAATACAAGGGTTGCCAAATTTCTGTATATTTACGGAATACAGTATGTTATAAATCCTCTGTATATTTTCCACTCACTTGCTGAACTGGAAAAAAAATTAACTGTCTATGTGTTTGTGTAAAAGTTCAGTACATTTTTTGCCTCCTGAATTCGCAGCCCTGATAATGAATGCTGTATTCCGGGGTTTGTCATGTCACAAAAAAAAAAATCTTTTTAAAATCATGGTGGGGTTTAGTTGGTAAGTCAAGTATTAATTGTGGGTGATTTGGATCTTGTGCTTTTGTCTTTACCTTGACTTGTATGTATGTATGTATTATGTAGACATGCATGTACAATGGTATGCTGGCTTGTATGTATGTCTGCATGTATGTATGTGTGTATGTATGTACGCTCATTTCTTTTGTATACATGTGTAGAAACAATGTGCAAGCGTGTATGTTCGTGTATGGTTGTGTCTGTAATGTAAACGTATTGATGTTCATACCATGAACCAAACTGAGCATTGTTTACCTCACATGAATTGCCTTTAATTTGGTCAATAAAGATTATTATTATTATTATTATTATTATTATTATTATTATTATTATTATTATTATTATTATTATTTTGACAGGTATCTTTGGAAGATCTATACAATGGCAGCATGAGGAAGTTGGCTCTTCAGAAAAATGTCATTTGTGCCAAATGTGAAGGTGAGATTTTTAAAAAAACTGTTGGGAGTAACTTGAACATTCCAATCTCAAGTCCTACTGAAGTCCTACTGCGAGTGAAGCAAATTTGAGCTGTTGGAAGATACTCACTCAACCCTAACAATATCCGTATATACAACTATATCCGTAGTTGACCCAGGGTTACTTTTACCCCATGCCTATTTATTACATTTTTCTGAGACAAATTATAGACGTAGTATCAAAGCTAATGTTTTTAGTTTTTACATATTAATGGTAGTTGCTTCTATCTATGCACATACTCAATTTTAATACTTTTTTTTTTTTTTTTTTTTTCAATTTTGAAAAGTAGCAAAAATCTCTAGGATTGAGTGAGAGTAAGCTGGACATTCGGATCTCGAGTCCTACTGCGAGTGAAGCAAATTTGAGCTGTTGGAAGATACTCTTTTAAAGAAAAACCCTAAAACTTTTATATGGCGTAATGTCCACTAAAAGTTAGTGCTCGAAACGCTTTACAAAGGGTCCCTGGCAGACAGCAACATGTAAAATGTAGTATTTTGTTTGTTTTTTCTTTTTGGTTTTTTTACAAACTATGAGTAAAGAGCCTTTTCAAGGACTCAACTATGCTCTGAGTGAAGCTCGAATCCAGGACCTTCCGATACGAAAGCGAGTGTTATACCACATGGCTGCACAGTTTACTAATATTTACTATATTTCGTTTTACTGCGGTGCTCAATCAGTTCTTGAAATTTTCTTCTTTATTTTGGTTACTGGGGGAGTGGGTGTATTTGGGTTTTCGCTGAATATAACAGAAAGACCCCTTCTGGTGATTTTAAATGGTTTGCATCAGACTATGACACTGTCCCCTATGAAAATATTTGCCCTCTTCTTCTCTCTCTCTCTCTCTCTCTCTCTCTCTCTCTCTCTCTCTCTCTCTCTCTCTCTCTCTCTCTCTCTCTCTCTCTCTCTCTCTTTTTTTAAATTTTTTTTTTTCTTCAAAATATTCTTCATTTAAGTAAAGTGTCTGAAAAATTAACAATATAAAATAATGGTATTGGTGGTATTTGTTTAATATTGTTTTGGTGACTGATTGTAGCAGGAGTTGTGTCTCACTTGTTTCTTGCTATGTCTTATGGAACATATTTTCGTTTAACACGTCACCTTTTATTTATGGGAGCTGTCTGTAACTTTTTATCCCTGAGACTCTTGTTATTTTTAATACATTATTAATGATTGACAGGTCGTGGTGGTAAAGAAGGCAGCGTTCTAAAGTGTGGCAAGTGTCGTGGTACTGGTATGCAGGTTCGTATCCAACAGTTGGGGCCTGGCATGGTGCAGCAGATCCAGTCGGTGTGTGAGGACTGTCGGGGAGAAGGGGAGGTAATCGATCCCAAGCTGAGGTGTAAGACGTGTCAAGGGGCCAAGATTGTTAAAGAGAGGAAAGTGCTCGAAGTTCATATTGACAAAGGTAAGGAGAGCGTTTCTATCTTTATCGTTCTCTCTCTCTTTCTCTCTCTCTCTTTCTCTCTCTTTCTCTCTCTCTCTCTTTCTTTCTCTTTCTCTCTCTCTCTCTCTCTCTCTCTCTCTCTCTCTCTCTCTCTCTCTCTCTCTCTCTCTCTCTCTCACTCACGCAAACACCGATATTCAAGTGTAGACCTAATATATTTTAAGCTTGTGCTTTTGTAACACTTCTTCTCAGTCTAATCTCTTCATAGCTCGAGTTATCTTGTCATATCAACAGTTTGGCGGCACATGATTGATTTATCATATATTATGTTTGTCATATATTTCTTTCTCAAGATCGCCAGCTTCAATTTATTAACGAAGGCAAGATAATGAGGACGTTTCAGGTTTTACCTTTATCAACAAATCTCCACTGAAACACTAGGGACAAATGAAAAATGCCATTGAAGCTAACATTTCATTACTTATCGTTATTTTTCCTTTTCTCGTAGCGGGTGGTTGGATGGGAGCATCACCCTTGAATCATATACCTATGATGTTCGCATGGGTGTACGATCCGATAGTGATGTCGTTTCTTCTTCTCTTTACTAGCCTATCCTGCTTCTTTGGTTTGTGATTGTATTTTTGACAGGGGATATTTTTTTTCCTGTAAATCCTCTGCCTGTTTGTTCTTGGTTATTTATAATTTAGCTTATGATATCTTTAGGTTATGATTTTGATTGACATTTGTACTATTTTTGTTAGATTTCTTGTTTTTTTGTTTCAGCGGTCTCTCTATAACCTCAATTGTGTTGGAAGAGACCTAAAGCAACAAACAAACAAACAAAAACAAACCTTTTCTTGTATTGGTGGGCAATCCGGTCTTTTTATTTATTGTTTTTTTTTTTTAATGATTAAATATTTTTTAAATTAAAAAACTTGAGCCTTTATATAGCGCAATATCCACTCAACAGACTCAAAGTGCTTTACAAAGGGTCCCTGGCCAACAGTAACGTGTAGCAAGTAGAACAAGACACGACGCCTGTTAGGCGATATTACAATTTTTTTCGGACAGAGACAACGCTGTTTTACACTCCGAGTGCGGTGAGAGGATGTCAGTAAAGAGTCTTTTTCAAGGACCCAATTATGCGCCGACTGAGTGTCATACCACATAGCCGCACATAATAGTGGCAGGCCTGTTAACAGCTGGTTAAACTCTGGCTCTGTGGGCCAAATGGCCAGGAAGGGCCACTTGTTTTGTGCTTTGGGCAAATTTGTATTTTTATGTTTGTTCACTAATAATGAATCCGCAAAGTTTGCGAGTCACTTAAAGTCCTATTACTTGCATACACTTATTTATTTTAATTGTTGTACTGTCGTGGAAATTAAGTTAAACCGAAATCAATCTTTTGAGCTGTCTGTCAATGATCAAAATCTGTCCGGTGATAAAGTCTATATGTGCAAGCGAAAATATGCTATTTATTAAAATTGTTATTATATTATTATTATTATTGTTATTGTTATTATTATTATTATTATTATTATTATTATTATTATTATTATTATTATTATTATTATCATTATTATTATTATCAATATTATTATTATCAATATTATTATTATCAATATTATTATTATTGTTATTGTTATTATTATTATTATTATTATTATTATTCAGACCTGCCGTTCATACCGATTAATCGGTATCATACCGATTTGCAAGACCTTTTTTTCGTATTTACCGATTTCCCGATTTACTTGCCGATCGTACCGATTTCACCAAGTGACCAAGGTCCCGCAGCCCTCCACCCCTCTCTTTTACGTTTACTTTGTGCTTTACGTTGCACGTTAAAATTTTCAAGTCTCGTGAACTTTGACCCGTCCCGCGATACCTCGATAGATCACATGACGTAGCGAGCCTCTTTGTGATGCCCTCACACAGATAGAAAACACACACGGCGCGTTATTTAGTTTTCATTTCCTTTGTGAAGCGACAGCGAGCTGTACTGGTAAACCACCGCGGTCCCTGGCTTCTGACTCGTTACCAAGTGCCACCATCTTTAAATAAGTTAGTAGTCTGATTGCCAGATTGGCGTTGTGCGTGCCATTTTGGGTGTTGGGGAAAAATAAGGGGGGGGGGGGGAGGAGGAGGATAATTGGATAATTTTACGTCTCATACTGATTTTTTTCCCCAGATACTGATTTTTTTACAATGTCATACTGATTTCCTTTTTCGTGAAGTGGCAGGTCTGATTATTATTATTATTATTATTATTATTATTATTATTATTATTATTATTATTATTATTATTATTGTCATTGTTATTATAATTATTATTATTATTAGTAGTAGTAGTAGTAGTAGTAGTAGTAGTAGTAGTAGTAGTAGTAGTAGTAGCAGTAGTAGTAGTCGTAGTAGTAGCAGTAGTAGTCGTAGTAGTAGTAGCAGTAGTAGTAGTGTCATCATTATTATTATTATTATTATCGTCATCATGATTATTATTATTAACATAACCCACCGCTTTGAGTCAGCAAGTCCCTTTATAATTATGAGAACAGACAAGATTTTATTGTTATTCTTATCATTATTGTTACAGATTAGTGACTGCTAACATTTATTACATGTTTTGTTCATTCTCCCGCCTCACCAGGTATGAAGGACAGTCAACAGATCACATTCACAGGGGAAGGGGACCAGGTGCCCGACTTGGAACCGGGGGATATCGTCATCGTGCTGGACGAGAAAGAGCACGAGCGATTCAATCGCCGTGGCAACGACCTCATCATGACCATGGAGTTGGAGCTGGTGGAGGCGTTGTGTGGATTCCAGAAGGTGGTCAAGACCCTGGACAATCGATCTCTGGTCATCACCAATCTGCCTGGTATGTCCTGTCCTGTTATGCACTGTTTGTGTTTTATTTATCAGTGATGATACTTTTCCGCGGATCCGCGGTTTTCTTTCCTTTCCTCGGATTTCCTCCTCAGATTCTCGATCCGCGGATATTTCCTTCATTTCCTCCTTTTACTTTTTTTTTAATATAATAAATCTTTAAAAAATACCTCCTTTTAAAAAAAATATATATATATAAAAAATTTCCTCCTTCTACTGGACTCCGGGCATTTTAAAATTGAACGATCCAGCTGCGGGGCTTCATCGCCACTGCACCACTGCGGAAGTGTTCATAGACCATGTTTATTCGTTCGATGTGGTAAGCTGAGTATCGAAGAATAAAACTAGCACGATATCGCTTCTTTTGGACATGCGAACTTTCCTACAGTAGTCGCGTAGTCAATAACTCGATTTCTGCTTATGAAGTCTAGTTACGATACCCATCCAGGAATTAAATTTCTTTCAAATTCAGCCAGAACGATCTCGCATTTCATTATCTTGTTTCACAGAACGGTATGGTCTAGATAAATCTGATCTTAAATCTAGATCTAGGCCTGGATTCTAATTCTTTTTGGATATTGTGACTGTTGTGTGTCCTCTTTTTTTTGTTTCATTCTATGAGGACGTGGGCTCTAGACTTTTCTTCAATTGAAAGTATAAAGATTTACAGAGAGCAGAAATGTGAGCTGACATTCTCATTTCTGAATCAAAATAGACACCCAAATTTTTCAAAGTCAGACTGGATTCTAATTCTTTTTTTTAGATATCGTGACTTTGTAGTAAACTTTTAGAAACAATGAAGCCTTTAGGTAAAAGTGAAGTTAGCCGTGCCAGAGAGGTCGACTGTAAGGTAAAGAACAAATTTAGATTTGAGTGGCTTGAAACTGTTGTTAAAGTGACTTGTAAAAATGCCGGGGATGTGGACATCCGACTCATTGACAGCATTGTTAAAGTTGATGTTGCTGGTAAAGCATTGTGTACATATTGCAATGATGTTATCAGCTATGGGAGCAAAGGAAAAACTGCTCTGATTGATCATGTAAAATCAGGGAAGCATGTAGCTTTTGTTGATCACAGGAAGACCAATTACACTTTGGGCTCTTAATTCAAAAAACCAGAAACTGCCTTTTTTCCATTATTTAAGAAACAAATTGTGAAAGCTGTTGGTGATGGTACTGAAGTGACTGATGTTACCTCTAAGAGCTCTAAAGTGACTGAAAGACTTATCCCAATAAATGATAGGACTGCTAATATGGAGGCTATGATCTTAAGTGTGATGGCAGAAAGTAATATTGCTTTCTCGGCTGCACCTAAACTTCTTGAGCTCATAAAGGAATGTTCCCGTGACCCAAAGGCTCTTTCTAATGTTTGCTTGGACCGTTGTTCTGCCGGATACAAACTTAATAAACAAATATAAAGAAGTAATCCAAACAGGTTGGGCCCCCACCTAGAAAGAGGCCCAAAACACACTAGTACTCAAAAGAAGTCATCCTGCCGACTTTCCTGTGGTGCAAGAATGTTCTAGGTGAGTTTTCCGTTTTTCCGAGACTTTTCCTCCTTTTTGACTTTTTGTGAGTATCATCACTGATTTATTATATATGATTTGTAAACATTTGAGTGTATTCCTTTTAGGGGGGACCTGTGCTTGTGTCTGGATGAGAATTTAGGTGATCTCAAGCTAAGTACACTGATAGTGTGCTCTTGGAATCTACATCTGTTTCCTATTTGAACCATTTCCCCTTTGTCTTACCAGGGATCTTTCATAATTAACCGAAAAATGCCTGTAAAATCCGCATTTTTATGCTATCAACAAAATTCTTGCACGTGTTCATACCTTGACTCGTCCTTCATTTCTTTACGTAACAGCCAAGTCTGTCGACACACTTCTGCCAACGCCGCACCATGGAATAGATACCCTCTCGGAAGAAATTTCCGTCAAGGTTTTGTAGCCATTTCCGCACATGGTCAACAAGCTATTCATCGACATCAAAGCGCTTTCCTACCAGCTCACGTTTCAGTGGCCCAAAGAGGTGATAATCAGATGGTGCGAGGTCTGGACTGTGTGGTGGGTGTGGCAAAATCTCCCATCCATATTTCTCTAGCCAACCTTGCGTCACTCGTGCTGTGTGGGGTGTAGCGTTGTCGTGTTGCAAAATGACCCCGTTGGTCAACTGCCCTGGGCGCTTTCTGCGAATGGCCTCCGTAAGCTTGTCAAGAGTTTGGCAGTACCTTGCAGCATTGATTGTTTCTCCAGGTTGTAAGGTTTCGAACAGTATAACACCACGACTGCCCCAGTAAACAGTTCCCATTATTTTCTTTGCTGACCGCATGACTTTGAATTTCTTCGCGACAGGTGAGGATGGATGTTTCCATGTCATCGAATCTTGCTTTGTTTCTGGGGTGCCATGGTGCAACCAAGTCTCATCACCGGTGACTATGCTGTCAAGAAAAGTCACATCGTACCCTAGAAAGTCTCCGCCGGCGTTGACAGTATGCCCGTGAACCCTGCGTGAGCTCTTGCTTCTTCTCAAAAGTTCCCTGTAGATGTCCAATCTTTGTTCTTTATGATTGTCTGTCATTTGCTTATGAACCCATCTTGTGCTGACTTTTCTGTAGCCAAGTTAATCAAATACAATTCTATTGGCAGAAGTTTCAGAAATTTCAAGACTGCTTGCGATTTCATGAAGTTTCAACCTCCTGTCTTGATGAATAAGCTCATCAACTCGCTTCACATTGTCTTCTGACGTCGCAGTTATCGAACGCCCTCTCCCTTCCCTGTCTGTCAAGTCGGAATGGCCGGCTTCAAACAAATTACACCAGTGATAGACTTGTGTACGGCTTATAACATGCTCACCATATACACTCTGAAGTTCTTTATGAATTTCGGTAGGATTCAGACTTTTGGCGTTCAAAAAATGTATGACAGCTCTGATTTCCTCCTTTGACCAAGTTTCAAGGTGGGCCGCCATCTTTAAAATCGTCTAGAAATTCATTGTGCAAAATGATGCACTTCATAATTTCTGGGAATATCCGTAAGGAATATCATGTCGTTTACAGAATTAAAAAATATCCACTGGTTGCTGAGCAATGGGCATTTTTCGGTTATTTCTGAAAGAGCCCTCTTACCTTTTCTTATGTGCTTTAATTGTAATTCTAGAACTTTTTACTATCCCATTTTCTTCCTTTTTACTGGCGCTGATATGACCTAATGTGTTTGCGAGCACAGTAGAACCCTTAAAAACATAAAACATCACCGTACCCTGGTGTAAAACGAATACCTGACTGTTAACAGTGTTTGTCCGAAAAAGATTGTAATGCCGCCTTACAAGCGTCATGTCCTGTCCTAAATGTTGAATGTTGCTGTTGGACAAGGACACTTTGTAAAGCGGTTTGAGCACGATGAGCGGATATTGCGCTGTGCAAAAGCACTTTTAAAAAGAAAAAAAATTGTCACCCCTCCTATGGTGGGCAAGAGAGGTCACTTGCTGTGTCTTCTATCCCCTTATATCTCAAAGTATGATTTACATCTCCATTTTTGTAAGGTATGCTTATTTCGTTTATTTAATTCATGTTTACACGGTAATCAGGTTTGATACTCAGTCGAGGTAGACTGATTTTTTTTTTGGATAGTTTTCTTAGATTTAGATTTTTGGTTGCTATGTCTATAGATAGAACAAAGTTGGTATCACTCAGGTCTTTGTTCTTGCGGTTTGTTTTTTCCATCCGTGTTTATGAGTAATTCTCACTAAACTGTATTAACCAGACATTACACGATCTAGGTTACACATAGTTTTGTGTATTGGTCATTAACATTTCCGGATGGCAATGTTGTGAGTTTCTTAGCCATGCGCACAGTATATGTGGTCTTATTCCCTTCAATATTTTTAACATTTTTTTTTTACAGGTTTTTTTAAACATGTGTCCTAATGAATATTTTGTTTGTTGTTTTCTCAGGTGAAGTCATCAAACACGAAGACATCAAATGTGTCGTAGGAGAGGGTATGCCCATATACCGCGATCCCTTTGAGAAAGGTCGTCTGATCATCCAGTACCAGGTCAAATTTCCCCCGTCTGGGTTTTTACCCCTGGAGAAATTACCCTTGCTAGAGGAGATTCTACCAGCCAGACAGGTCAGTCATGCTGGTTAGAAATATTTATGGAATTGTTGCTGCTTGAAGAGATCTATAAATAATAATAATAATAATGAAATTTATTTATATTGCGCCCACTCCTCTATACAATAAAGCTCTAGGCGTGTAACAATAACTTCAATCCATTCAAATCTCTCTCTCTCTCTCTCTCTCTCTCTCTCTCTCTCTCTCTCTCTCTCTCTCTCTCTCTCTCTCTCTCTCTCTCTCTCTCTCTCTCTCTCTCTCTCTTTTTCTTTCTTTCTTTCTCTCTCTCTCTCTCTCTCTCTCTCTCTCTCTCTATCTATCTATCTATCTATCTATCTATCTATCTATCTATCTATCTCACTCCCAGTCTCTCTCTCTCTAACTCTCTCTCTCTATCTATCTATCTATCTCACTCCCAGTCTCACTCTCTCTCTAACTCTCTCTCTCTCTCTAAATAATGTGAAATTGAATGTAAGCTTCAATTTAATATTTAGAAAACCGATAATTTGGATGTTTCAGGTTTCCCCTTTATCAATGAAACACTACAGACGAATGAGATAATCTCATTCGTCTGTAGTGTTTCCAGGGTGTCCAGGGAAGTCGGAAAGTTGGAAATTGGTCGGAAATTTCATACTTGGTCGGAAATGTTGGAAATAATGGGACTGAGGGTGAAATTTCCTTTAAAATGAGAAAAATTAGAAATTTTTTGCTTAAAATGCGATATCAAAAATGTGCGAAGGACAACTGCTGTGCACAAAATTATTATTATTTTACTGCTACAACTGCACTACTACAAACACTACCACATCATCATCCCTATCACCAACACCACTCACTAATGTAACCACCACCACTACCACATCCACATCCCATACCATCACTACAAAATTACCACATCATCATACCCACCACCACCACTACTCCAACCACCACCACATCATCATCCCAATCACCAACACCACACCATTACTGCAACCATCACCACATCATCATCCCCACTACCACAACATTATCATTATCCTTACCACCACCACCACACCACCATTGCTACAACTACTACTACATCATCATCTTTACCACCAGCACCACTACTACAACCGCTACTTCATCATCATCCCTACCCCCTACACTACTATAACCACCACCACATCACCGTGCCTATCAGCAACGTCAACTCTACTACAACCACCACCATCGCCACTGCTATAACAACCACCACATCACTATCCATAACACTAACACCATTACTACAACAACCATATCATCATCTCATCCCTACCACCACCACTACCTTTGCAACAACTGCTACATCATAATCCCTACCACCATCACAATCACCACTACTACATCCATTACAACTACCAAAACACTATCATCTCTACCACTAATACCAACAAATCATATGAGTATTTTTTTAAAGTGAAAATGGGGAGGGTGGTGGCTTTTGACATTGTATAATCACATGGTACCATTCTCTAAGTAGATAAGATTTTATAAGTTGCTATCCGTTTTTTAACTTTTGAAATTCCTCCGAGTGTTGTCAAAAATTGCTGCAAGAAACATTTTGGGTTGCATCTCAGCAAATTTTTATGAAATTCAAATGTATAGATTATAGTCGCATGGATGGGTCATGATCTGTGCACTGAGAAATTTCCTCCTTTTTTGACCAGTCATTTTCACCTCTGCTTTTACTTTAAAATAAATATGGATTGTGTTGCGATAAGACCTATTTTAAGTAGGATTGTCTTTTTTAAGCGTATAGAACGCTGTGTGTATAAAATATCTGGTAGGAAATTTCACTTCTAGGTAGGAAATTTTAAGGTTGGACTTCCCTGGACACCCTGGTTTCATTCATCCTGTTTTGATGATGGAAGGGGAAACCAGAAACGTCTATTCTATCTGTTTCCGTACATGAAATTGAAGCTTACATTCCATTTCACATTGTTATTGATAAAATATTAATGGGGTCGTGGTGGAAATCAGGCCTGCCTATTACTACGAAAGATTGGTAAAGAATTTGCTTCAACAGCAGAAATAAGACGTTCTTTTAATTATACCTGTAGAATATTTTTACTATCCATTTTTCTGGCGCTGATATGAGCTAAATATGTTACAAGCGCCGTAAAACCCTTTTAAAAAAAACAACAAATTCTAATACTTCTTCGTCTTGTGGGGACCTCCAATATTGTCGAGGATCACTCCACAGTTTGTAGGGTATTACATTTTACACTTGTTAAAGCGCAGACTGCTAATAAAAAATACATATATTAAACTGTCATGATGTGATCTCTAGCAGCCGCGTGGAGTTACGTTGGCAACCGTTTCCAGTCACATCAGCTGGGAGGCTATTCCACAGGCAATCCTTCTATTTCTATCATTTATAACCTACACTATTCCCCCGACAGGAAGTGTGAATGATAATTATCACCGATTCAAAGAAGTTTTGAATTAGTTGTTGGGAGTCAAAGGCTCACCTTTTGTAATACAGCCTTAGTTGGCATTCATTTTATTTTATTTTGTTTTTCACCAACAGGAAGTGTGAATGATAATTATCACTGCTTCAAGAAAATTTTGTGTTGTTGACATTCATTTTATTCTGTTTTCCCCAACAGGAAGTAATCATTCCAGACGAGGCCGAAGAGTGCCATCTACAAGAGATTGACACCAGCAGCGGTTCCTCGCGCAGAGGCCATCGGCGCCTAGAAGCCCACGACTCGGACGACGAGGGAGCGGGCCACGGGCCACGAGTACAATGTGCCAGTCAATGATGAGGATGAGTTGTTGTCATCGTCCTCGTTGTCTGCCTGGTGTCCAGTGTATAGTGTAATTAGAAGTATATCAGGGTTTGTTTTGTTTTGTTGTTTTTTTTCTACTATTGCTTGTTGTAGATGGGGTGTTTTATAAGTGCAGACCAAATGCAGAGGTTGTTGTATTTTTTTTTTGTTTGTTATGGTTTGTTTTTTTTTTTACACTGTTGCCAATTTTCAGTATATTTACTGAATTCAGCGTGTGGAAGATTCCTCTGTATATTTTCCAATCCTGCTGAACTGAAAGAAGAAGTAAGTACTAAATGTCTTTTTACTGGAGTTCAACACTTAGTTGTTGGAAGGTGGGTGTAAAAATTCGTGTAAAAGATCAGTGAATTTTTGCCTCTTGAATTGGTAATCCTATTTTTTAAATGCTCAAAGAGACTTTAATGTGAGCGTATGATTTTTTTTTTTTTTAACAGAAGTAACGTTGAGACAATTTGAAATATTTTTCAGTTCTTTCTCTTTGGTTTTGTTGTCTAAAATTCTTATCTCCTCCGTTCTGTGGTTAAACGGTAAAGGATTAGCTTTTACTCTACTTATCGTAAATTTAGTATTTGAATTTGTTTTTCATTTGATAGCACTTCATTTACCAAGACATCTGAACGCAGCGTTTCCTAATTTTGCTTGTAGTTTCACACTTATTACGGATGTCTGTTCTGATAACTCTATATATAATTGGGTTTTTTAAAAAAATATAATTGTTTTGTTTTAAACAATGGATTTTTCAGATTACCTCAAGATGCTAGACTGGGATATATTCTAATGGAATGAATGAATAAGTTTGAACAAATTATACCTGTTGAATGATTTGTGATATCTAAAAGGTAACGTCTTGTTGAAACGAACTTGGGGATGTATGTATAATGTAAAAAGGTTTATATGATATAGATGGCATTTCAATCGATGACAGACGGTAAGGGGAAAATATTTTTCCGAGATAAATAACTCAACCAGCCTTTTAAAAATAAAAACTTAGTTGTTTTTGTCTGTTTTTTGGGGGTTTTTTTTTTTTTTTTGGTCCACTATTTTATTTCTTGGGGTGTTGACAGATTGGTTGTGTCTAGGTTTGTATGGGCAGCGGACATTTCCCCTTGTGATGTGATGTCGTTATATATTGTGCCTGCATGCTTTTAAAATTGTCTCGCTGTCTGTCAGTTGGCGCACCACCTTATATTTGCTATATATATATATATATTCTCTCCTTAGCCTCAAATTAGACTAATTTTGTTTTGCCCATGTTGCGACTCAGTGACTTAGCTCTTTGTTGAGAGTCGTGACATGGAGGGCGGTGTGTGTGTGTTTGTTGAATGTGTTTGATTGTGGTTACAGATGTGTATGTATGTTTGCTTTCGTGTTGAATGTCAGGGAAAAATTTTTTTTTCTGCTGATGAAATCGTTTGTGTGTCTCTACCAATGTGTACATATATTCAGGTCTGATAATCGGAACACAATTTTGGGCTCGTTTTAACACTTGTTATGATGGGGATATATATATATATATATATATATATATATATATATATATATATATATATATATATATATATATATATATATATATATATATATATATATATATTGCATTGGTTAGGGTGTTTTTCCATTACAACAATAATTGGCCTTTAACAGTTTGGGTTATCAGACCTGCAAATAAGTACATGTTGGTCTGTACTGTATGTTGTTTTTATTTTATTTTTTTTTTACTTTATATTGGCAAAGGGGTTTGATTTTGTTTCAGATCTGATATTTTTCAGCAGTAGCAGTGAATCGATGAAATAAAAGTAGTCGTTCAGAGCATATGGGGCCAGAGTTTATCTATGAAATGGATGGGCAGTAGCAATTGCTTGCTACCCTTTGGACATGACGCTAGTGCCTATCGCAGAGTACTTTCCATCAGATCTAACAGTCCTAGTGACCCAACTGCGTTCGACTTAAATTTAAAATTTATTTTTTTAAAATGCAGGTTTACCTTTTGCCTTCGATTGTGAATCAAAACAATAGAAAAATGTGAGACGAGAATACATAGGTGTGAGTTTTATTTGATTATGGGGGGTTGGGCGTTGAAAACGACATTTAGAAGGATGCTGTTATTTTTTGGTTTGTTTTTTAATACTTGCTTCTGTGTGTGTTTGAGAGAGAGAGGGGGGGGGGGGGGGGGGGAAGGGTATGTGTATAAAGTATAAACTATTGTTATCTCCTTGATTCTGGAAGTCAGAGACTAATGGAGAGTGTTTTATTTTTAGCCATTAATCTAAGTATCGATTGTAGTATTGCTAGTTTTGTTTTGTTGCCCATCATCAGAATTTGAGCTCATTATGGTTTTCAGTATTGTACACATTTTATCAAAATCTTACTCATTTCAGCTCTCCATTGTACACATTTCCATAGGTAAGGGTTGGCAGCGCTGAAGGGCGATAGAGATACAAAAGACTGATAAGCTTGTATTATAGGTATATATAGATATAAATATATTCTCCTTGATTGTTGTACTATTACTTTTATTATGACTTGTTACGACAATGATGGTTATTCCATTTGTGTTTCTCCATTCACTGAAATTCAAAATATAATTAATAATTATAATTCATTTCAATGCATTGATTTTCATTTTTTAATAAATGTATAAAGAATGAGTTTTAAAACGATAAACTGTTGGGAGTTTTTTTTTACATTGTGTATACGAACGAGGAAGTGTTGGCGAAGGTGAGAAAAGGATGAATATTGTTAGATACCATCAGAAAGAGGCTGTTACAGTTTCTGGGACATGTGTGGAGAAGAGACGGAATAGAAAAGTTGGCAACATCCGGAATGATCGAAGGAAAGAGAGCTAGAGGAAGTCATATAAATAACCTAAGAATGGCCAAAAGTGATTTTAAAAGCAACGCAGATTTGATGCGCACTGCAGAGGATTGTGATTCATGGAGACAGCTGACCGGCAACGTGCTCAAGAGTACAAGCCATGATGGATGATGATTTAGTAACTTTCCTGTTTCGTGCTCCATCGGTGTTCTACTTTGGCACTTAAATAAAAGAAACGTATCTGGGTGGGGTTCCTTACCTCCCATAGTGGGCAGGGAGGTACATACTGTGTCTTCTATCCCCCGATCTGGGTGGGGTTCCTGACCTCCCATAGTGAGCAGGGAGGTACATACTGTGTCTTCTATCCCCCTATCTGGGTGGGGTTCCTGACCTCCCATAGTGAGCAGGGAGGTACATAATGTGTTTTCTATCCCCTTATATCTGTTTTCCAACATGCTTTCTGTCTTGGGATAAGATTACGGTTTTGTCCTGGTCCAGGCCGGATACCCAAGCTGGGAGGGAAACAGTCAAATGTTCAGTTTTGGGAGATATTTTTTTTCTTGTAAATCATCTCTGTTATGCATTATATTTCTTTTTTTTTACATATTTGTAAACATTTGAGTGTGTTCCTCTTAGTGGGGAGCTGTGCTTGTGTCAGAATGAGACATTTTGGTGATTTCGAACTAAGCACTTTGATAGTGTGCTCTTGGAATCTTCATCTGTTCCCTATTTGAACTAATCCCCTCTGTCTTTCTGTTTCTCGGGTACTAATTGTAATTCTGGAACTTCTTAATAGGCCATTTTCTTCCTTTTTACTGGCGCTGATATAACCTAAATGTGTTGCAAGCGCTGTAAAACCCTTAAAAACAAAACAAACACATGAGTTCCTGGCCATTAACAGCATTGTATGTCCGAAAAATTTGTATTGGGTGGGGTGGTAAAGACTAAGAAAAAATATTTTTCTTCAGTTTCTCTGGGATTGAAATTAATAGTCGAAAATAAACCAAAAAAACCTGACAATTTAGCATTGAAATGATAGTGTCGAAAAGGGGGCAACGGTGTGGTCTTTGCTGAGTTCAACTATCCGCCTCGTGTGGACTTGAGAACCATTCACTTCGGCCTTGGTCATTTCAGTCTTCCCTTGGTATTGGTATGATCCCTAAAGACAAATTTCCCCATGTTACTTCGCCCTGGGTCATTCCAGTCTTCCCTTAGTATTGGTATAGTCTCTAAAGACAAATTTTCCCTTGGGGGAGAATACAGGTCATTTTTAAATCTTTTTTTTTTTAAGTGTGGACAAATTTAACACTCTTGTCTACACATTTTGTTAACCTTTGAGAACCTACTATTTTTAAACCTCAGGCATGAGAGATGTCCAATGTTTGTCGTCACTTTGCCAGTTTAGATTTATCTCCATCTTTTAAATACGACAATGAATAGGTATAGGGATATTGACCTTAAAATAAAAAAAATAATGAATAAATAAATGTCAAAAAAACAAAACAAACTTGATGACCCATAATCACAGGCAGCGAATACGTAGATAGCAATGATTACTATCTAAATTCCCCTAAGACTAAGAGTGTGCCAGGGTTATTAAGTCAAATAAAATTTGAGAACCTACTATTTCTTATATTCTATTGGACCTAGATCTCATTTGTGGGTTGTTGTTTTTTTACATTATTTAAATTATTGTGTAACTGATGAAAACGATTTTTTTCCCCCTTATGAGTAGAAGTTTTTCTGACCACAACACCATGTGGTGTCCGGGTCCCATAACAGAGAGGGTCAAGAATAGCCCAAGGCCAAGTCAGCGCCCCTCGTGGATCTTTACCTTGCAGTTGGTGAGGGGGCTTGAGGCACACGGGAGGGCAAAGGTGTAAATCCCGGTCGACCGTCACGAGACCATCCCGGGTATCGAGCCAACGAGCCACATGAGCTGCTCGCCCCGGTGTGTGACTAAATTTGATCCAAACCCGGTGCCCGAATAGCAGCCCTATCCCGGGCGCCACACTATTGTCCTTATGTCGAGTCCCAATCAGTCCCGTCAATGGCGAAGCGGTCTGCCGCCTAGCCAAATAATACCGCGTTCGTGTCGCCAGGGTCGTCGGCACGTCCGAGAAAAAAAGCAAACGTCCCATGCATCAATCGATTCGCGGCCTGCCGATCGGAAAATGCGACGGCGGGGATGGCGAGCTGACGCGTATATTGTCCCTGAACGTCGAGAGCCAGAGTATGGCAAAAAATGAGCTTTTATCAAAGCTATTGGCCGCTCATTGCGTTGATATCCTCCTTTTACAGGAGACCCACCTTTATTCAGGCGCGCAATCTTCCCGATTCCAGATCCCAGGCTACACGGTGGTCCAACGCAAGGACACCTCGAGGCTCAAAGGAGGGGTTAGCGTCTACGCTAAAGAGCCATCGAAGGTAAGGGTCATTGAGAGCGTAACGGACAGCAATGGGGTGAACCGAATTTCCGTGGAAGTAGGTGGACTGTGTTTGCATAATATATACAAACCACCTAGAGCGACTTGGACTACACCACCGGTACCGGTGGTCAGCCATCCTTCCATCTGTCTGGGAGACTTTAATAGCCACCATCACGAATGGGGCTACCGAGACTGCAATGAGGCAGGAAGACAACTCCGCTCATGGATGGACTGTAATGATCTACACCTAGTGTACGATCCTACAGCCAAGGGTACCTTCCGGGGTACCCGCCATAAGAAGGAGTATACTCCAGACCTCACCCTCGTAACGAAAGGCGCGAACGGTGAACCGTTGCAGGTGAAGCGGACAGTCCTCGGGGACTTTCCGCATAGCCAGCACAGGCCGGTTCTTGTCACAGCTGGGGTGACAATACCGAGGGTGCAGTCTCTCCCACTTTGCAGATGGAATTTCAGGAAGGCTGACTGGGAGGAATTCAGTTCCTATATCGAGCAGGTCTGCCCTGCCATTCCTCCCAAGTCCAAGAATATAACCAGATTTAGTAGGCTACTGGTTAAGAGCGCTCAACGCTCTATTCCACGGGGCAAACGGAAATTCTACACCCCTTGCTGGACAGCAGAGTCGGAAGAGCTGTACCGAGAGTACCAGCAGACCCAGTCCCAGGACACAGCCGATAGACTACTCCAGTCTCTGGCAGAGGGAAGGAAGCAACGGTGGCAGGAGACCGTGGAAAGTCTCGACTTTACACACTCCAGCCGCCACGCTTGGCGTTTGATAAAGAAATTGGACCCAGATCGGAATTTCGCGAAGGCTGCACCGGAATGCGAGGCAGACACAATTGCCAAGAATATTAAGAACCGTAGCAAGCGGGTCCCTAATCAGGCTTTTGAGCGCGGTGTCCGCAAGGCGTACCGTACGATTTTGGACTCGCTACCTGCGGAGGAGTCGGACTGGACGGCCCCGTTCAGTCCCCGAGAAGTGGGTGCAGCCATTAGCGAAGTGAAGAACGGCAAAGCAGCTGGGATAGATGGTGTATATCCCGATATGGTGACGCATCTGGGCCCCAGGGCACGGGCCTGGCTAGCAGAGGCAATGTCTGACATCCTTGCAAACGGAAAGCTTCCACAAGTGTGGAAGCATGCGAAGATAGTTGCCATCCTGAAGCCAGGGAAGCCGGCGAAGGAGGCAGACAGCGACAGACCCATATCGCTGCTGAGCTGTCTTTACAAACTGTTGGAGCGTGTTCTATTAAACCGATGGGGGCCGGTCCTAGACGCTGCCCTGCCACCTGAGCAGGCAGGCTTCAGGGAAGGGAGGTGCACCACGGAGCAGGTCATTGCCCTTACAGAGCATATTGAGCACGGGTTCGAGAGAAAACAGCAAACAGGTGCTGTGTTTATAGACCTATCAGCGGCGTACGATACGGTCTGGTACGATGGGTTAATGCTCAAACTTGCAAAAATCATAAGGTGCAAAAAGACCTTGAAGTTGTTCTCTTCGATCTTAGGGGAAAGGCAATTCCACGTCGCGCTGGGAGACGTCACGAGCAAAGTTAGGAAATTGAAGAATGGGGTCCCTCAGGGGTCGGTACTTGCGCCAATGTTGTTTAACGTTTACATTAGCGATATGCCGAACACTTCCTCCCTGAGGCTGGGATACGCAGACGACTGGGCACTCGTTACTCAGAGTAAAGTGTGGACCCGTCTCGAGAGCGTACTCAGCTAGGACGTCACCAGACTCAAATCCTACTTTGACAAGTGGTACCTGAAGATGAACATTTCAAAAACCGTGGCCACTGCATTTCACTTATGCAGTGGTTGGCACACCCGTAAACTGAATGTCCTAGTCGGGGACCAGCCACTCCCATATGAGCCGCGTCCAAAATACCTAGGGGTGACGCTGGATCGCAGCCTTACCTATCGGGTTCATCTCGAAGGGGTTGCCCGGAAGATAGAGAAGCGGAATAGTCTTCTGAGGAAGCTGGCGGGATCGACTTGGGGCGCTAGCCAAGCGCTCCTGAGAACATCCGCCCTGGCACTATGCTATTCCACCTCGGAGTATTGCGCTCCAGTGTGGGGTAGAAGCAGAAACGTTGAGAAGGTGGATGTAAAACTTCGCAAGTCGATGCACATAGTGTCGGGAACGCTAGCAACAACCCCTAGAGAATGGGGCCCGGTGATGGCAGCGATCCTGCCCCCCGATGTCCGGAGGGAGACCATTACGGGAAACTGGCTGAGTAAGATCAAAGAGAGAGGGAATGGGGATACCCCTCTCATGCGCATAATGAACGGTGCCCCCGTTTCGAGCCGAAATAAGTCCCGGCAACCCTTGTACGCAGAATCCCTGACTACGGACAGAGCTGCACATACGAGATGGAAGTCGGTTTGGACGAATTCAATCCCTCGTGGGGGCGGGGACCTACACTCCTCTAAGCTTGGTGAGAAGTTGCCAGGCTTTGATACCAGTAAGAGGAGACACTGGGTAGCTGCGAATCGGCTTCGGTCGAGGAGCTGCCTAACGGCCGGTGCGTTACATCAGTGGGGTCTAACTTCCTGTCCTTTATGTCCACGCTGTGGGCAAGAACCCGAAACGGCAGAGCATCTAGTCGAAAGGTGTGTTGTGACGATGCTACCAGGCGGGTTCGCGACGGTGCACGAATGCGGACCGGACTTTGCTGATTGGGTCGATCGTCATAACATAATAGTGTGAACCATAAGAAGCTGCTGCCAAGTCAGCGTGTCATAAAAGGCGACTAATGGTGTGTGATTCCCCCCTTTTTCAGACACCTAGTCCTCCAGGTTGGGGGTTGTCGAAACGTTAACACCCCTTTCCGTAAAACTCAAATTGTTACAGAAACACAAGTGGACAAATCAAATCCTTCTTTTAGCTTGGGCGACTGAAGAGTTTCTGGAATGACAGAATTTATGAAGGACAACAGACAAAGCTGAAAGGACTCTGCTGACCCCATGACGTCTTCGAAAAAACAAGCAGCTTCAAATTGCGTTGTGGAATGTTGGCACCGTGCATGAAGCAGGCATCAGCGCAGAAGATCGAGGGGAAGGCTACCGGGAACATGGAAGAGAATTAAACAAGCTGATACTGTTATACAGAGAGAGAGTGCGGCTATGTGCTCTTGTGATATGACACTCGCTTTCGGATTGGAAGGTCCTGGGTTCGAGCCTCGCACGGCGCATAGTTGAGTCCTTGGAGAAGGCTCTTTAGTCACATTCTCTCACCGTACTCAGATGTAAAATGAGTACCTGGCCGTTCACAGCGTTGTCATTGTCCGAAAAAAAATGTAGCATCGCCTAACAGGCGTCAAGTCCCGTCCTAAATGTTACATGTTGCTGTTGGCCAGGGACGCCTTGTAAAGCGCTTTGAGCACATTGAGTGGATATTGCGCTATATAAAAGGTCAAGTTTTTTTGTTTTTTTTTTTAAAAGATAGAAGTGATAAGACATGGAACAAGTAAAATTAGCTCAGGATAGAGAAGAATGGAAACTGTTTATCTGTGGCCTTTACTATACCATGACCCAGGGTGAAAAAGGCAATGATGATGATATAAAATCCGAAGAGAGAACAGACAGAAAAACATTTTCACCTGTTTTGTTAAATTTGAAATTCTCAGAGGCAGTAGTAGAGTCCGTTAAGCCCATAGAGCCGGACTTTATCCCCTGCTTCCATGGCGTGAAACGGACAATAGCAATTGCTAGTTATCCTTTAGATAGTACGCTTGTCTAACGCAAAGTACTTTCCACCAGATCTAACAGACCCAGCTACCAAATCACTGCTGGGTGGACAGGGGGGGGTGGGGAGTCAGAATAAAAAATCTTGACTGCACCTGGGATCGATCTCAATCTCAGTCCCTTTGTGTGTGAAGCGAGTGCTCTACCAACTGAGCTATTGGGACCCCCCTGAAAGAGAGAGAACACGAGAAAAAAACATATTCAGTTCAGCTGTTTTATTGTCAAATTTGAAATTCTCAAGAGGAAAGATGATGGTAATTTTATTTTTCATGATGATACTTATAAATAAAAAGATAATATGAGGCATAAACATCACGTTGTTATAGAAGTAGAAGTAAGCATAATATAGATTCTGCCGTCCGTTGTTTTTTTTTTTAAAACACAGTACGGTGAACTGGGGTTACTTAGGCCACCTGGGGTAACTTAGGCCACTTACTGAAAACAAGATTGCTTATTTTAAAAGATAAAGTACATGTAGCTTTTATCTTTTAAATAATTAGAACCCAATAGATCTAATATTAAGCACTCATGAATGAATTACTTTTTTAAAAGCAACCTTTTTTTTTTATTCTACTAAGTGGCCTAAGTAATTCAGGTTGATGGTGTATATGCAATGTGAACCAAATAGCACATACGGCAGGATTGATGTCTGATACTGATACAGAAATACCAATGTGAAATTGAATGTAAGCTTCAATTTAAGATACGAAAACAGATACAATGGACGTTATGTTTCGGGTTTCCCCTTTATCAACAAAACAGGATGAATGAAAATGTAACACTGAGATAATCTCATTCGTCTGTAGTGTTTCATTCATCTGTTGTTGATAAAGGTGAAACCCGAAATGTCCATTTCATCTGCTTTCGTATAATAAATTGAATTTTACATTCAATTTCACATTGTAATTTATTTCTTCGAGCTTCGAGCAGCAACATTTACAATACTGATACAGTAAAAGACTGGCTGCACCAAAACTCTGAGGAACCAAGCTTTCTAAATTCACCTGGTCATTTGTATATAGGATAGTAGGGGCCACGAAGAAGCAGAGTATAATTTATACTCTTAAATGAGTAATATATATATATATATATATATATACAGGGTGTCCCAAGAAGATGTATACATACTTCGGATAATGGACATGATCTATATCCCTGGAGGGCTCGTCACCAGCATATCTCTCAAGCATCATTGAACGGTATAACCCACAGCGATCGCTTCGATCAACGAACGACCTCAAATTGAAAACACCCCGCTGTCCAGTGAAGGCTGGTGAACGCGCCTTTCAGCATTCTGGTCCAAGGTTGTGGAATTTGCTACCACTAGAGATACGTTCTTCGTCTTCACTAGAGGAATTCAAGCGTCGATTGAAGACATTCTTATTCCGACAGGCTTTCTTTTGATTATGTGTATAATTAACGTTGTTCGTGTACTGTGTTAGGGCTTAATCTATATTATGCGCCCAGAGCCCTCCTGATGAAGGGATGCTTGGCGCACTATAAATCTAAACCATTATCATTATTATTAACTTTCCATGTGCTCGAGGTCATTGGTCACATTGCAAAATGTGCTCAAAGTGATCAGCATAAAGAAAAGTGTTCACATTCACATATTTTAAACTATCTAACATCACGATTGGTCATTTTATTCAGTTTGACACACGGGTATGTGTACAAATTTCATAAACAAAGCAGCATGTTTACATTTGTTCAGAAATATCCAATCGTTGGACAGCAAGCAGCAAATCATGTGGTCAATGACTCGGTTGGACGAAAACATGAATATAGATCACTCCCATTACACACCGTTGGTTAAACGACTACTACTTACTTGTCAATGAAAATTTTAATGTTCATACAGGTTTCAAATCAGACAGAATGCTTGCATCATTGAAAATTAAAACAAATGGGAGGTGAGGAACCCTAACCGGTCCCAGAAAAATAATATTATTTATAAAAATTGAACAAGATGGTCGTAATTATTTTGAAAGTGGTGATAAGTGATAATGTGGATGGCCATGATGATGAGAACGGGAGATGGTGATGATGATTGTGGCGATAACTTCGATGATGACACGAAATCTTTTTACAATTCATTACATTCAACAACAAAAAATTCTTTAATTTTTGTATTTTATAATTATCGACATCGTTATCAACGATTGAATAAATGTATCAAAATCTCACAATGAACTAGTCTAACAAAACCGACATAGATATGTATGGGTTTGTCAAAACAAAACACAGAATTAGAATGAAAACAAAAAAATGCCCCGCATCCAATCACATTAAATTATAACAATAATAAATTTATACAAAAATTTAAAAAATGGATATCTGTAGAATTGGATGTTACATACAGTACATGATATGTTCATTTTGAAAAAAAAGTTAAAACAACAAAACAAACCGAATAAAGCACCCCCCCAAAAAAAAACCCCACAAAAACAAAAACAAAACAACCCACAACCAGCAAATCGACAGATCCCAACACACAAGCTTTTTAAAAAAAATTTATATGAGATATAAAATGACATGATATGTCAATTGTTAATATAAAACATCGTGTAAACATTTTTTTTTAAAAAGAAGAATCTTGTAAAGTGATACAGAAGATCGTTTTATATGTTTGAAATACATTGTCATGAATACAAAATTGACTGATTACTACATGTATTACGAAAAATAAAAATTCGTAGAATTACCAAATTTTGTCTCCAATTTCAGACCTTCGTGAGCATCTCTTAGTCATTAACTCACTCAACCCTAACACTGACTATATCCGTAGTTTACCAACGGCTTACTTTTACCCCATGCCTATTAAATTTTTCTGAGACAAATTATAGGCGTAGTATTGAAACTAATGTTTTTAGTTTTTACATGTCAATGGTAGTTGAATAAAACTATCTCTGTACATGTTCATTTTAAATACATTTTTTCCATTTTTGAAAAGTAGCAAAAATCTCTAGGATTGAATGAGTTAAAACTTATTGAAAATAAACCTTGATGCCGGACAGCATCTTTGTAAGGAATTTGAAGTGATGCTAGGCTGCTAGTAGCTGTGGACTGTAAAAAGTAATAAACAAAATTAACAACAATTATTCTTTTTTGTTGTTGGCTGAAGAAGGGTTTTTGAGTCCGAAACGTTCCGAGTTTGGTATTTATTTGTTCTTTTTTGAAGCTGTTATATTCAATTTTGTTTATCAAGGATTTTGGAGTGCAATTGTGAGAATAAATTGTTGATTTTAAAAGTTAACTATAGCGACTACAATTTTATATTTCTTAAAAATTACAAATTTTTAGTTTTCAAGCTGGCAGGTCTGTGAATACATCATTGACAAGGTCTTGAAGGTGTGACAGCCCCTTTATAATTTATACAATACCTTTAAATTTTGTTAATTTTAAGTTTTATATATTTATTATAAAAAAAATGTTATTAAATAGGGGGCTAGGACTCTTTAATACAGAGACAAATGTAGTGCGAAAATGAGCTCGTCAACTGATAAGAATTCTTACATTTGACATGTATGTGCCTTAAAGGGTTTTATGGCGCTTGCGACGCGACATGTTTAGGTCATTTCAGCGCCAGTAATAAAGGAAGAAAATCAGATAGTAATAGTATAGAAAATATTAACTCACTCAACCCTAACACTGACTATGTCCGTAGCTTACCCGGGTCACTTTTACCCCATGCCTATTTATTACAATTTTCTGAAACAAATTATAGGCGTAGTATCAAAGCTAATGTTTTTAGTTTTTTTGCAAGTTAGTGGTAGTTGAATACAACTATCTATGTACATGCTCATTTTTTATAAATTTTTTTCCAATTTTGAAAAGTAGCAAAAATCTCTAGGATTGAGTGAGTTAAAAAAAGAACATTCTTTTGCGATATAGAAAAAAAAAAGAAAAGGGGGGAAGAAAATACATAAGTACCTAAATGACAATGAAAGGGCTAATCAT
This sequence comes from Berghia stephanieae, assembly GCF_034508935.2. Taxonomy (NCBI): domain Eukaryota; kingdom Metazoa; phylum Mollusca; class Gastropoda; order Nudibranchia; family Aeolidiidae; genus Berghia; species Berghia stephanieae. Next base: position 19,446,942 of record NC_088374.1, on the reverse strand, counting down.
TTACCCAGCATGGTGTGTTAATAAAAGAAAGATTGGATATGACATTTTAAACTATTCAACAACGAAGCATTCGACTAACGTTCAACACTATTTAGATTTATATACGTATGTAAAACAAACCAAAACAAAAATCTTATCACGGTCACTTGATTCATGAAATTTGCAATCCATTTACAAACAACACCCAAATTCAGAACAACTAAAATCTCCATTAAAACAAAATTTAAGGGCCAGATAACAAGTCACCAGAAAAAAATTCACAAGGGTCTGAAAACAAACAAAAAAAAACAAAAACGAGGGGAGGGGGGGGGGGAGGCATAAATTAACCCATAATTTATTTTTAAAATCATATCATAAAAAATATAAAGAAGACATGTGACTGTCTCCCTTTTTGGCAAAGGATCCCAACCAGGGCTGAGACAAAAGCCAGCTTATTTCATGGCAAAATACAGAAAGCCGCATATAAATGGACATGTCAGCTGATACTTTTACACCCCCCCCCCTCGCCCCGACTCTCAGCCTCTCACCATCTAGAATTACAGTAAGAAGAAGAAGAAAAGAATGACTAAAAACACCCAATCGGTTTTCACATTATCATTACAGAAATACACGAACCTGACAAAGAATTAAGTATTTTTAAAAAACAAAAAATATATATACATGATATGAATATGAATATGTATGTATGCATGGATTTTTTTTGTTTAAAATAGATCAATGTGCACACGACACCAATAAAATCAGCTGATGATTAGCATTATGTATATTATTCATAATTATATAATTATTTATTTATATATAGACCAATGTCATCTTTGATGTTTGTTAAGGCAAAATGGAGTGTGTGGTTAGAAACATGGGAGGAATTCTGTACAAAAAAAATACAAAATATTATGATGAAATTGATGATGAAATGATTATGACAATCATGAAACAAAAATGACGATGATGATGATGGTGGTGACAATGATGACGATGGCGATGATGATGATGATAATGATGAAGACGATGTAAAAACAATTTTTAAAAAAGAGATCAGATCTAGTTGAAAGAGACCGGTGTTTGCATCAAGGCAGATGAGTTCCATCACACAGGATAAAACAAACAGCAACAGACGACAAATGTTACCCACTGCCTCAAAATAGTATTATGTCCGAGTGAACTAAATGTTGAAACTGGACTTCACTGTGAAAAAGACCAAAACTGAGTCAAAAGTAAAGTCTCCCCCCCCCCCATTTCGTACAGGAAGGACTTTCATGACGATATCATTCTAACTATTAATTCAATTTTCAGCACATAGATAGATATGCGGTTGGCTAAGAAACTCACAACATTGCCATGTGGAAATATACAATGGACAAACACACAAAACTATGTGTAGTAATCGTGAAAGTTTATAGTCTGGTTAATACAGTTTAGTGAGAATTACTTAAATACCCACACACATACACACACCCTCGCCCCCGACTCTCAGCCTCTCACCTTGTTTAGGCTTCAGAAAACAAGATATAAGCTGGAAGTGGATGATGAAATCCAGCTTTCTTACGTTTTCAACGAGACGAGACTCCGCATGAAAAAAAAAAATTGCTTAAAACACCCACATGACCCTTGATGACGACAAAAAAGGCGTCATGTGTCACAAAAAAAAAGCATAAAAGTGTAATTATGATTTAAAAAGTGTAAAAATATGCCTTTTTGGAGTACACAATCACACAATTCTCAGCAAGCGTCATTCGGACTGCGAAGCTTACTATTACTACTACTTATTATTATTACTATATTATTAATAATAAACACCTATGACCACAATCATCTTCAATTTCAATTGTACAGTTGACAGCTTTGGACTTCATACAATTTTTAGGCAGTGGGTTGTAAATTTACTACTAGTACTAGGGCATGCTACTATCTAAAGCAATTTTCCTATTCAACTGTTTAAAAACCAACTCATAACAAAAGGATCTGAAACTGGTTGCTCTTTCATAGTCTTAACTCACTCATCCCTAACACTGACTATACCCGTAGTTTACCCGGGGTTACTTTTACCCCATGCCTATTTATTACATTTTTCTGAGACAAATTATAAGAATAGTATCAAAGCTAATGTTTTTAGTTTTTGCAAGTTAATGGTAGTTGAATAAAATGATCTTTGTACATACTCATTTTAATACATTTTTTCTAATTTTGAAAACTAGCGAAAATCTCTAGGATTGAATGAGTTAAGGCCTATAAAACCGAAGTTCTCTCAGATTCCAATAGAAACAAACGGGAAGGTTAACAACTGATCACTCCCCTTTGGATAGGAAGATGCTGTGCTCAATCTCAAATTACTTTCTGCCAGACCCAAATAGACTCAACTACCTAATTAATCAGTGCTGTGCGGACAGATGAGTAGGAAAAAAAAATCTCAACTAAACTGCATCCAGGAACGAAACTATTCACTGTAGTCTAGGCAAGTCATCCACCAAACTTGAGCTATCTGGGCCCCCCAGCATAGTTGCCTCCCTATATCAGTGGACCAGCGGATTAAATATAAATCTTTAACTATCGTTTTCAAATGCTTGGAGGGCTCGTCACCAGCATATCTCTCAACCCTCATTGAACGGTATAACCCACAGCGATCACTTCGATCAACGAACGACCTCAAATTGAAAACACCCCGCTGTCGAGTGAAGGCTGGTGAAGGCTGGTGAACGCGCCTTTCAGAATTATGGCCCAAGGTTGTGGAATTTGCTACCACTAGAGATACGTTCTTTGTCTTCACTAGAGGAATTCAAGTGTCGATTGAAGACATTCTTATTCCGACAGGCTTTCTTTTGATTATATACATAATTAGCGTTGTTCGTGTACTGTGTTAGGGCTTAATGATTAAGTTAATCTATGTTATGCGCCCAGAGCCCTCCTGAAGAAGGGATGTTTGGCGCACTATAAATCTATACCATTATTATTATTATCTACACATTGTCTGAATCAAACAGATGAAAAAGAAGAATCTCTTACACAAACTTGTCAAGTGGTACGCTTGAAGAATACTCCTCAATATCACCCATCATGCCACAGTGAACCACAAACACTTTCTGCTCTCTTGACTGATTCCCTGATGTAGTCTTGCGTATTTCAGTCTAAGCCAGTTATTGTGACTGATTCCCTGATGTAGTCTTGCGTATTTCAGTCTAAGCCAGTTATTGTGACTGATTCCCTGATGTAGTCTTGCGTATTTCAGTCTAAGCCAGTTATTGGAATGTCGTTTTATCGGAACAGCCGCTTTACCCTGTCCTTATCAACTATAGGAAAATCGTCACATTCGATACGATACAACCAACATGTTTCTCATTCAAATTTCTTTGGTACATCATACAATTTAAAGAAAATGAACAGTGTGTTGTAGAGCATGTTCTGCTACAGAAATTATGTATCGCAAGAACTTACTGCTAATGTGTTTGAGTGATAAAACATATTTTTGTGTTAGTTGGGTTTGAAGTTTTGGGGAAAATGCTGAAAATGGCTGGTAAGGAGAGAGTTAATTGGAACAATCTGTCAAATACTCCTCAATAGTATACATCAAGACACCAAAACACTTGACTGACTTGACCAGTGTTGCCAAATCAGGAGGCAAAATTTACTCAACTTTAACGCAAAAACACATAGACCGACCAACCCCTTTCTGGAGTGGTGACCTCCAGTAAAAAGACATTATGTATTCACTTTTTTTTTCCCCATTTTAACAGGTAATTTGAAAATATACGGAGGATTTAAAACTAACATACTGAATTCTGTAAATATACGGTAAATTGGCAACCTTGCTTGGCTTAAGCCTGTTGATTCCTTGTGCGAACAGCACTCTTCTTCCATCTGACTTGGATTATTTGGAGGTCTTCTTGATCCGGGCCCAGGTTTGTCCGGTTGTCTTAAACTCACGTCTCAACGCTACCAAAACACTAAAGTTTCCCAATTCTTCTCTCCTGACTGATGTTCATTTATCATGATTTTGCATATCATTATCAGTAGAGAGGGTTTGAAAATAACTTAACAGTGGAAAAATGACGAGACAAACTTCCAAACTTTTGTGTTGAACCTCATTGTCTGCCTCATTTTGACTAATAATATCTGCAGGATGGCGGGGTAGACGATGATTTCGCTGGATGAGAATGCGAAACGGTATAAGTATAATATTAGTCAGTTCTGGCCCACCAAAATCCGTTGTGAAACCAGCTGCTATTTCCACAGATCATATCATCATATGATGATACGAAGTGGCCGAGTGGTTAAGGCATTACACTGTGATCCGGATGACCCGGGTTTGAACCCCGCTTCAGGCACTTTCGTTTTTTTCCTTGAGCAAGACTATCAACCCCCAATTTGCTCACTTGGTCAACATGGGTGATTCCTGTAGATATCAGACATCCTGTTTGATGAGTTATCTATATTCCTTCGTGGAATGCTTAGGCGACGATATCTTATGATATCCGGGCGCAAAAGGCATAATTTTTTTTTCTCTTCTAAATATCATCAAACCCCAAAAATATATTTCCATACACAAATCGGACAGAAATAAAAATTACTTATTGGCAACTATTTCATAGATCATCATATCTCCAAACTCTGTTTTCAGATTTGTTAAAAAACAAAAAAAAAAAAAATAATAAACGGAGATTCGTAGTGTCTTGCCCACAGATCCAATACAACTGGGGGATGATTTGGATGGCGTGTGGGTGAGTGAGAAATGATATGATGGATAATAATAATAATAATAATAATAATAATAATAATAATAATAATAATAATAATAATAATAATAAAACACGGTCATTGTCATTGTGTTCTCATATAAAACAAGCAGTATTGAACTAGCAACTATACAGCGTTTGTCTACTGCATGTATATAAACATGACTTTTGTCTAAGAACTGCTCGTTTTGAGGGAACAGCATGGAGAGGGAAAGAGAGAGAGAGAGAGAGAGAGAGAGAGAGAGAGAGAGAGAGAGAGAGAGAGAGAGAGAGAGAGAGAGAGACAGAGAGAGAGAGAAAGAGAGAGAAAGAGAGAGAGAGAGAGAGAGAGAGAGAGAGAGAGACAGAGAGAGAGAGAGAGAGAGAGAGAGACAGAGAGAGAGAGAGAGGGAGAGAGAGAGAGACAGAGAGAGAGAGAGGGAGAGAGAGAGAGACAGAGAGAGAGAGAGAGAGAGAGAGAGAGAGAGAGAGAGAGAGAGAGAGAGAGAGAGAGAGGGAGAGGGAGAGAGATAAAGTGAGACAGACTAAGCGTAAATGATAAAAATTGGATTAAAGTTCATAAAAAAAAAACAAAAAAAAACAAAACAAAACAAAAGTGCATGCAATCCCAGACACTCGCAAAACAAACACAATTAGTTAGAATTAACACTAGCATCACGACTATTACTTTATAATAATAATAATAATAATAATAATAATAATAATAATAATAATAATAATAATAATAATAATAATAATACCATTGTCGGTCATTACTGATATTACAACTACCTATCTACACGAATGAACGAACGAATGAACGATATCCCTGACTGCCTAACATCCGCATGCATTCTGGGATTTGTCCCCGCTGTCATCGTCGCCGGGTAGTGTCACGCTGTCTTTGTTGTTGCCATGGTTACCGGTGTGTGTCGGAGAGTTTTCCTCTACTTGGGATTTGAAGATATCTGTATTCAAAAGGAAACGAGAAAGAATAAATAGGTTTGGGTTTTTTTTTTAAAGCAGTCTTTTGTAATTGCAGTATACATTAAATTGAGCTTTATATAGCGCAATATCCACTAAATGTGCTCAAAGCGCTTTACAAGGGGTCCTTGGCAACAGCAGAATTTAACATGTAGGACGGGACATGCCGCCTGTTAGGCGATATTACAATTTTTCAAGCAAAGACAACGCTGTTTACGACCAGGTACTCATTTTACACCTGAGTATAGTGAGAGAATGTGAGTAAAGAGTCTTTTCCAAGGACTCAACTTTGCGCCGAGCGAGGCTCGAACCCAGGACCTTCCGATCCGAAAGCGAGTGTCATACCACTAAACCACATAGCCGCACATATTTGACTGCTTCCCTCCCAGCCCAGGATCTGGCCAGAGCCAGGACAAAAACAAGTAATCTCATTCCAAGACAAAGACAGAAAGCATGTTGGAAAACAGACATAATGAGATAGAAAACACAGCAAGTACCTTTGGCAAGGACCAGGACAAAACAGAGTAATCCCATTCCAATATAAAGACTCAGAAAACAGATATAGGGAGATAGAAGACACAGTAAATTAATGCCCTGCTTGGCCATTGTAGGAAGTCAAAGAACTCCACCCAGTCAGCAATCCATGGACTGTTTTTGTTTTGAAGGGTTTTACGGCGCTTGCAACACATTTAGGTCATATCAGCGCCAGTAAAAAGGAAGAAAATGGGATAATTACAATTAAAGCACCCAAGAATAAGCAAGACATAGGGGAACTGGTTCAAATAGGGAACAGATATAGATTTCAGGAGCACACTATCAAAGTACTTAGTTTGAGATCACTAAATGTCTCGTCTCGACACCAGCACAGGTCCCCACTAAGAGGAATACACTCAAATGTTTACAATAAATCACATATAATATATAAACAAAACATAATAACAGAGAGATGATTTGCAAGGAAAAACATATTATCTCCCAAAACTAACTATACATTTGACGGTTTCCCTCCCAGCCAGGGCCAGGACAAAACCAAATAAAATCTCACTCCAAGACAAAAACAGAAAAAGGGGGTGGGTATAGACGACACAGCGAGTGACCTCCTGCCCCACAATGGGAGGTCAAAGAGCCCCACCCACCCAGTCAGCAATCTGTGGATCACTTACCAACCATCAGGTTGTTGAAAGCCTCTGCGACGTTGGAGGAGTCCAGGGCTGAGGTCTCGATGAAAGAATACTTGCCTTTCTCTGGAATGGAATAAATTAAATAAATTGAGCTTTATATAGTGCAATATCCACTAAATGTGCTCAAAGCTCTTTACAAGGGGTCCCTGGTCAACAGCAACATTTCACATGTAGGAAGGGGCATGACACCATATTACAATTTTTCGGACAAAGACAATGCTATTAACGGGCAGGTACTCATTTTACACCTGAGTACGGTGAGAGAATGTGAGTAAAGAGCCTTTTCCAAGGACTCAACTATGCGCCGAGCACGAGGCTCGAACCCAGGACCTTCCGATCCGAAAGCGAGTGTCATACCACTAGACCACATAGCCGCAAATGGGGGGGGGGGGGGAATAAACAAACAGAGAATGTCATGAAGAAATTAAGGAGCAGGCACTGGTGGAAGATATAGATTTGAACAAGTGTGTATGAAAGGTGTCAGACAAAGCAAGAAAGAAAATTTTTTTAAATTTAGAAAAAAAAAACATTCCAAAAAATCAGTCTACCTCGACTGGGGATCGAACCTCAGACCTTCTGATTACCGGTAATGTAGAACGAGACATTACGCCTGTTAGGCGATATTACAATTTTTTACCTGACAGAGACAACGCTGTTGACGGCCAGGTACTCATTTTACACCTGAGTACGGTGAGAGAATGTGAATAAAGAGTCTTTTCCAAGGACTCAGCTATGCGCCGGGCGTGGCTTGAACCCAGGACCTTCCGACCCGAAAGCGAGTGTCACACCACAAGATCACATAGCTGACTAAGCATGTCACAATGCTTTACAAGGGGGTGTTAGTGTTAGCCAACAGCAATACCAGTCATGATGTCTGCCAGGCGATATTACAATTTTTCCGACATTGACAACACTGTTAACGGCCAGATACTCATTTTACACCCGAGTATGGTGACAGAATGTGAGTGAAGAGTCTTTTTTTTAAATAGACACAAGTTTGAACTACCCAGAGCGGGCCTCGAACCCTGGACTTTTCGATCCTAATGACGATGGTGACCGTCATTTGCACAATTGATAATGTCTTACCGGCTAAGGCCCGACCATCCTCCATGGTGACAGCTCTGAGATGTCTCAAGTCTGTCTTATTGCACAATTGATAATGTCTTACCGGCTAAGGCCCGACCATCCTCCATGGTGACAGCTCTGAGATGTCTCAAGTCTGTCTTATTGCACAATTGATAATGTCTTACCGGCTAAGGCCCGACCATCCTCCATGGTGACAGCTCTGAGATGTCTCAAGTCTGTCTTATTGCACAATTGATAATGTCTTACCGGCTAAGGCCCGACCATCCTCCATGGTGACAGCTCTGAGATGTCTCAAGTCTGTCTTATTGCCTACAATCATGATTCTGGCAGTGCCGTCTGCGTGCTCTTTCAACTCCTGCAGCCATTTACTCAGATTCTCAAATGTCTGAGCTTTGGTGATGTCATACACGACCAGGGCACCGACAGCACCTCTGTAATATCTGTGATGACGGTGGTATAGTAATGATGATATGACAAATGACATCACAATGATGATGATGATGGATGATGATGACAATGAATAATGCTAATGATGATGGTAATGACGATGAGCTTTGAGCCTATCATTTTTTATTTTTTTAAAAATATATTTAGCGCTCAAAGTGATGATAATAATAATGTTAATGACGATGGTGATGATGATAGTGGTGGTTGTAGAGATGCTTAAAAATATCTTATGGCAAAAAAAAAAAGCCCCTGAAAACATTGATGATGTTAAAAAAGAAAGAATAAAACTATTTTAAAAAAATAATGATGATAATTATAATAATAACAATAATAATAATAATAATAATAATAATAATAAATAATAATAATAATAATAATAATAAAATAATAATAATAATGTTAATAATAATATTAATAACAATAACAATAATAACAATAATAATAATAATAATAATAATAATAATAATAATAATAATAATAAAAAATAATAATAATACTAAAATAATAATAATAATAATAATAATAATAATAATAATAATAATAATAATAATAATAATAATAATAATAATAATAATAATAATAATAATAAAAATAATAATAATAATAATAATAATAATAATAATAATAATAATAATAATAATAATAATAATAATAATATAATAATAATAATAATAATAATAATAATAATAATAATAATATATCTTTATTGTCCCAAAAAAGTGCCAATTTGTCATATGGTTACGTTTATAACAATACAATATTGACATAGACACACTCACACAAGATGCACACCAGTAACATAATAGTTATCGTAAAAAAAAAAAATAAAAAATAAAAATCCGACATCAACAACATATACATATATATTTATATTAGATTGTCATAATAATATAGGCGAAAATTTGTAAATGTGTGTGTAACTGCAACCCAGCACCTTATGAGGCCGGTCACAAGCCGGGATAAATGGAAGCTAAATGAACTTTTATATAGCGCAATATCCACTAAATGTGCTCAAAGCGCTTTACAAGGGGTCCTAGGCCAAGAGCAACATTTCACATTTAGGACGCCTGTTAGGCGATGTTATAATTTTTTCGGACAGAGACAACGCTGTTAACGGCCAGGTACTCATTTTACACCTGAGTGTGGTGAGAGAAGACATGCAATGCAGAAAGGACAAAACATATAAAGGGGGGGATAGCAGACATAGCAAAAGTGACTGTGACCTCTCCACCCACCGTGGGAGGTCAAAAGACCCCGCCCATATTTGATATAATATTTCTATATATATATACTTACACGGCAGTGATGGCTCTATATCTCTCCTGTCCGGCAGTGTCCCAGATTTGGGCTCGTATCGTTTTACCCTTGATGGTCAAGTGTCTGAGGAAAGTGGAGAAGAGAAAGAGAAAAAAAAAAATAAATAAATAAAAAAGAATAGAATTATTCTGTTGTTGTCAAATTGAATATATGTATCACAATTACTCTATCCAACTTGTCTTACTGTAATATATTTTGTTAATCATTAATATCTTGAACTGTAAACATTAAACCTTTAATTGATTATTATTATTATTTATTATCATTATTATTATTATATTATTATTATTATTATTATTATTATTATTATTTTATTATTATTATTATTATTATTATTATTATTATTATTATTATTATATTATTTTATTATTATTATTATTATTATTATTATTATTTTATTATTATTATTATTATTATTATTATTATTATTATTATTATTATTATATTATTATTATTATTATTATTATTATTATTATTATTATTATTATTATTATTATTATTATTATTATTATTATTATTATTATTATTATTATTATTATTATTTTATTATTATTATTATTATTATTATTATTATTATTATTATTATTATTATTATTATTATTATTTATTTATTATTATATTATTATTATTATTATTATATTATTTATTTATTATTTATTATTATTATTTTATTATAATTATTATTATTATTGTTATTATTATTATTATTGTTATTATTATTATTATTATTATTATTATTATTATTATTATTATTATTATTATTATTATTATTATTATTATTATTATTATATTATTATTATTATTATTATATTATTATTATTATTATTATTATTATTATTATTATTATTATTATTATTATTATCATTATTATTTCCAAGGATTGGACTTTGTACCTTCCAGAGAAAAAAACTCGACAAGGGACCTCCTACTCATCCAAAGGCATCGTGTTCATGTGTCGTGTGTCATACTATAGATAGTATGCGCTTGGCTAAGAAGCTCATAACATTGCCATCCGGAAGTATAACGGACCAACACACAAAACTGTGTGTATCCATGAACGTTTATAGTCCGGTTAAAACAGTTCAGTGAGCATTACTCATAAACGCGGATGGCAAAAAACAATAACAAAGACCTGAGTGACGTCATCTTCCAACTATCTATAAGACCACTGGGACGCACATCTTTCCACCTACCACACTGTATGTGACCTTGATCTAGTCACCTTGGCCTAGTCCTTACTGACTGTGACCCTTGGGTGACATATTATATCTTTCGATTAAAAAAAAAAAGTTGGCAAAGAGAAAAAAAATATATATATATAGTTTTTTTTAAAAGAGTAAGATACCCCCCCCCCCCCCCCCCCTCCCAAAAAAAAAAAAAAAAAACAAACAAACAAACAAAACAAAACAAATAAACAACCCCCCCACCCCGAAAAAAATAATAAAAAAAAAAAAATCGAACAAAACAAACAATGCAAAAAGAAAGAACAAAAGAACAAAAAAAACAAATAGACTAAGAGGGAAAGAAAATTGACACATAACGAGCACCTTGTCTGTATAAAATGGAAATTTCTATTCAATAATATATAAGGCCTTCAAGGGCATTTAATGACACAAAACAAAACGCACAAAACAAAAATAAATGCACCATATAATCCATATGATCACTCCATACATATATATTTGTATTGCTTCCATAGATAAGATATCTCTCTATGTACTATGAGTCATTTACAAAGCAAAGGAATTGATTGAAGACAAGTCTATAAATAGATTTCAAGGAGTCCTTCAAAGTCATTATAAAAAAACAAAAGACCAATGGAGCAAGAGATTAACCTGATTTCGGTAGTGCTACATTAGCCATTGGATTCAATAGTCTGATGTCACGCCGCCCGGCAACGGTGGCCATCTTGGTTCTAAACAAATAAAATCATTACTTTTTATTCTTCATGCTGGCTTGAACTTTTCATATGTCTTGTGATCAGAATGCGTAAAAGTCTAAACATGATCAAATTTATGTTTTTTTTCCCTCTGGATACGCTTTTATGCTCGCCGGAGAAATATTTCATACGGGCGTCCGCCATTGTTCAGATAGTTTAGAGCCAGTTACTAATTTACCATGCGTCATAAGGAAGGAAGTGACGTTACGACTGTTGAAGAGTATTGCATACCACCCTTTAACTAGCACACCAGTACTTTCCAACATATCCAACGGACACACCAACCCGATAATCACTGCCGGATTGATAGCAGCGGGTTCAGGAGAAAAAAAACATTGACCACACCCAGGATTCGAACCAACCAATCCTTATGCATGTGAGGTGAGTGCTATACCACTGAGCTAAACGGTAGCCATAGATAAGCTCACTGGATTCATTTTTTTTTTTTTGTGTCTTTTTTGTAGCTGCAATAATGAAGAAACAAAAAACAAAAAAAACAAACATTAAAATAAATATATATACAAATTTACGATGCCCAGCCTTCTGTCAGAATTAAAATCAAAACTGTATCATCACCTAATAGTAATAGAGTAAAAAGGAATACTCTTATTGATAATGAACATGAAAGAAAAAAGTCTATAAATAGGAACTCTGTGGTCGAGTGGTATAATACTCTCTTTCGGATCAGAAGGTCATGGGTTCGAGCCTCGCTCAGTCCGTGGAAAAGGCTCTTTACTCAAATTCTCTCACTGCACTCAAGTGTAAAATGAGTAATTGGCTGTTAAAAGCGTTGTCTCTGTTCGAAAAAATTGTAACATTAATATTAATATTGTCTTCTAACAGGCATCATGTCCTGTCCTACATATGTTAAGTGTTGGCCAGGGACCCCTTGCAAAACACTTTGAGCATGTTTAGTGGATCATGCACTATGATAAAATCTCAATAAAAAGGGAAGAAAGCATTATATAAAAAATATAAAACTGTATGGGGGGTCAAACCAGAAGTAGGTGTGCAACAACAAGGGGAGTTGAGATCTTGTTGT
>NC_088374.1:19426740-19429240 GCF_034508935.2 Berghia stephanieae | reverse complement strand
ATCCCCCTTGCGCTTGGAATTTCCGCATTACTCACCGTAAACGATGGAATAATTAGACGAGAGTCTGTTCCTCAGTGGACAACTTTTGTTTTGATTGTGATCGCCGAGATCAATATGAAGGCGGAAGTGGTTATTTTTAGAAAATACGATCACACAAACGAGAACAAACTTCTAACTGCATAACGACGCGAAGTTAGCTTAAAGCGATTGATTGAGAAAAAGGAATTAAAATTATCGAAGAAAAAAAAAGACTTCAGCTCTGAAATATTACGAAACAACAGAACTAGATAGACCCAATCTTCCAAAAGACAAATTTAATTTAGGAAGTGTAAACAATATTTATTTTTTAATAAAAGGGAAGTAACAGTAAACAGTCAATCAAATCTTCTAATATAATGAATTACCTCCCATGTGTAGTAAATTGCAATGAGAAAGACTTCTTCCGTATGTCAGAGGCAAAAAACTAATCTGGTAAGAGCGACGTGCACTTATTTGCAGGTCCGATAACCTAATTCCTTATGGGCTCATTGTTGTAATAGAAATCTAAAAAAAAAAATAAAAAATGAAGCAAAACATTTTCCATTACAACAATGTTAAACTTGGCTCATAAGTGGGTTCGGATGACAGACCTGCATATATGTACACGTCGGTTAAGAGGATACCTCACATTCTCTTAGATAATCGCCCCACAATAGGATTCAGTAGTCTGATGTCACGCCGCCCGGCAAGGGCGGCCATCTTGGTTCTAAACAAAGAAAATCATTACTTTATATTCTTCATGCTGGCTAGAACTTTTCATATGATCAGAATGTGTAAAAGTCAAAACTTGATCAAATTTATGTGTTTTTCCCCTCTGGATACGCTTTTATGCTCGCCGGTGAATATTTCATACGGGCGTCCGCCATTGTTCCGATAGTTTAGAGCCAGTGTTGCTAAGTTACCATGCGTCATTAGGAAGGAAGTGACGTCACGACTGTTGTAGAGTATAGCATCATATCGGGCCAAAATTAAATGCTTAAAATGGAATCTTCACTTATAACATTTGAGTTTTTAAAAATGACAAAAAGACATGAGCATTATGTATATCCGGCTAGGTGGTTTTCGGATCGGAAGGTCCAGGGTTCGAGCCTCGCGTTCGGCGCATAGTTGAGTCCTTGGAAAAGACTCTTTACTCACATTCTCTCACCGTACTCAGGTGTAAAATGAGTACCTGGCCGTTAACAGCGTTGTCTTTGCTCGAAAAATAATTTTTCGGACAAAGACAACGCTGTTAACGGCCAGGTACTCATTTTTATAATATTATGTCTTTGTCATGAAAATGGTACATATCTCGATTATTATTATTGTAATATCGCCTAACAGGCGTCATGTCCCGTCCTTCATGTTAAATGTTGCTGTTGACCAGGGACCCCTTGTAAAGCGTTTTGGGTACATTTGTGACCCATCGTATCAAAGCGGTATTATGTCGGGATCCACTCGGTAAGGGAAATTGAATTCATAGCCACAAATATCCAACTTGGGTTTAATTTCTGTACGTTATGGTGGAGTATAAAGACTATTTCTTGCATTGCAAAACTTCTAAGCTCCAATTTCTCATCATTCTATCTCTAAATTCACTTTTTGGGGTCTGAATCATCCCGACATAATACCGTTTTGAGACGGAGGGTCACATTTAGTGGATATTACGCTATATAAAGCTCAATTTATTAGTATTATTATTATTATTATTATTATTATTATTATTATTATTATTATTATTATTATTATTATTATTATTATTATTATTATATTATATATCCACTAGACGTGCTCAAAGCACTTTACAAGGGATCTCTAGCCAACAACAACTCTTAACATAAAGGACGAGACACGCCGTCTGTTAGGCTATAATATGTTACATAATAATATTTGGTGTTTGTGTTGTTGTTGTTGTTGTTTGTTTGTTTGTTTGTTTGTTTGTTTTTTTTTTGTTTTTTTTTTTTGTTTTTTTTTTTTTTTTTTTTTTTTGATGTTTTTTTTTTTGTTTTTTGTTTTTTGTTTAATTAAATGATTTCTATTTCATCTCAATCAATCAGAAACAAACTTCAATGACTTTTTGTTACGAAATCGAGATATGTATCATTTTCATGACAAAGACATAGCTAGATAATTAAAATTAATTTCTTTGACCTACTAGAACATTTTCTACGAGTGTCAAGTCATAAATTTGGTGGTTTTTACAATTTTATAAATGATTCCTACCAGGTCTTTGTTATGTTTTTTGCCATCCGCGTTTATGAGTAATGCTCACTGAACTGTATTAACCCGACTATAAATATTCATGGATACACACAGTTTTGTGTGTTTGTCCGTTATACTTCCGGATGGCAATGTGATGAGCTTCTTAGCCAAGCGCATACATGAGTTTCTTCGCCTAAGAAGCTCATAACATTGCCATCCGGAAGTATAACGGACCAACACACAAACTCGGTGTAACCATGAACTTTTATAGTCTGATTAA
>NC_088374.1:19400957-19426640 GCF_034508935.2 Berghia stephanieae | reverse complement strand
CCTGTTTCCAATTGATTTCTTATATCTACAACGTTGAAAAGTTTATATTTAACAGCATCTGTGACATGGCTATTTGATTCAGAATGTTTCTTCAGTGCCTGAGCGATGTGCGCAATATCACTGAATCCTCCTGTTGTCCGTTATAGCATACATCACCAAAAATCAAGCAATAAAAACAATGAAGCGTTTTACGGCTTTCACTGGCAGTAAGCCATTCAACATTTTAAAAATAATCATTATTAAATCGGCGCTGTCTCCCTCGGTGTGTTAGAAACTAAGTTAAAATTCACTGGTTTGTGTGGATCTAAATCTTTCACCACTATTTTCTCTTGAGGGGATAAGTGTCGGAATTGATTTTCAATTAAAAAATCAACATGATTCATGATTGGTTACAAATTACAGAAATAACTTTTTAAAATAAAATGATTCAAGATAAAAACAGGTAGGTTTCATAAACAATGACAACAGCGATAATACATTTTCTCTGAATACTAACGGTATGACACACAACTTTAGAATAATTGAATTTAAAAAATCCACATTTAATTCCAAACGAAAGCACTTGTTAACTTCACACACAATCAGCGACATCTTTATGATTATACTATTATTAGACAATGCACACAATACAAGTTGAGTAGGGATCGTTGGGAGTGTGCGGGGATGAAGGACTCCGTGGGTCAGGATTTTTATTTATAGTACCATGGGCTCTTCTCGGTGCATACTTTGTTTACTGTTCTTTTGATATTTAATATATATTTAAGCAAAACCAACAATGATAAAATATATATTTATTGCCATTCTCTTCATCCGTATATCTAAGTGAAGCAAAGCCTCTTCTTTCAGTGATAAACTGATATGGTTTTAATTTATCCCGTGCATCGCTAGATTGGCCGTCTTGGCCTAATTATTTTAGCAGTGAAAGACAATAGTTAGTTGGGGAGGGAGGGTGGAGGGAGATTGGGGAGTGGTAACTAACTTCTCTTCAAGGTACAACAGAGTATAGGATAAGGACAGGACGGCCAAACGAATACTGGCTCATATAAACAAAAACAAAAAAAAAACTTCCCCACCACACCACACCCTCCGCTCATTGTCACCCCGCGCAGGCAACGGGGAAAGATGAAACGTGCCGATTTGACGCCACCTTCGTGGAGCGACGCACGAGTCATCAAATATTAAATTCAAAACAAAAAGCAGTATGTGCTAAATTTTTAATTTTATCAAAATTTTAAAATTGAAGTTTTTTGTTTGGTTGACATGCTAATCTACGGAAAATATAGGGCGGCACAAAACAACTTCGCTCTATTGACCGACCGCCAGTGAATAATAATATAATAATGATAATAATGATATAATAATAATAATAATAATAATAATAATAATAATAATAATAATAATAATAATAAAAATTTAATAATAATAATAATAATAATAATAATAATAATAATAATAAAAATAATAATAATAATAATAAATAATAATAATAATAATAATAATAATAATAATAATAATAAATAATAATAATATAATAAATAATAATATAATATAATAATAATAATAATAATTAATAATAATAATAATAATAATAATAATAATAATATAATAATAATAATAATAATAATGATAATAATAATAATAATAATAATAATAATAATAATAATAATAATAATAGTAATAATAATAATAATAATAATAATAATAATAATAATAATAATAATAATAATAATAATAATAATAATAATAATAATAATAATAATAATAATAATAATAATAATAATATAATGATAATAATAATAACAATAATGTTGATAATAATAATAATAATAATAATAATAATAATAATAATAATAATAATAAATAATAATAATAATAATAATAATAATAAATTCCCTTTATTCTTCCCACAGGGGAAATTTGTCTTTAGGGTCTCTATTCCAAGGGACTTATATGGAGGGAATAAAAGTAGGAGGTCACAACATAAATAATATAAGATACGCAGACGATACGGTACTCATCAGAAATCCAACTTCAAAAGATTGTTGACAAAGTGGTAGTAGATAGTGAAGCCAAGGGAATGGAAGTGAATATCACCAAAACGGAATGCATGGTAATACAGAAAACCCCGAAAACAACAACACCTGCAATATAACGATTCACGGCGAGCAACTTACCAACGTAGAAAGTTTTAAATACCTAGGTTCAATAGTGACAACAGATGGAAGATGTAACCGAGACATACGAGCAAGAATAACTCAAGCCAAACAGGCCTTCATGGACCTGGGAAACATTTTGAAAACAAACAGATGTCGTTCGGGATTAGATTCCGAGTCTTGAAGTGCTACGTGTGGCCAATCTTGTTATACGGATGCGAAAGCTGAACTACAAATGCAGAAACACAAAAGAACATTGAAGCTTTTGAAATGTGGTGCTGGAAGGATGCAGAGAATATCGTATACTGCACACAAAACGAACGAAGAAGTGCTAAAACAAACATACCAACAAAGGAAACTAATGCCCTTAATAGCGGATCGACAACTATCCTTTTTCGGACACATAGTAAGGAAAGATAAAAATGAATACCTGGCAAGTTGTGGAAAAATACCTGGTAAACGCGCCCGGGGGAGACAAAGAAAAACACTCATAGACCAACTGAAGGGCTTCACCAACCTAACAATCCAAGAGCTGTTTGAAAAAGCAAGAGACAGGGAGGAATGGAGAGAGATAATTCATGCAGTATCCGAACCCTGGACCAGGCATGGAACCTAGAGGAGGAGGATTCCAAGGGAAGACTTGGAATAACCCAGGCGTCAACCGCAGTACAGCGCCGCAAATTGAGCTAGGCTAGGGCGAAGTGGCTTTCTCAAGGCAGGCCACACAACGCAGCGACGGGTAATCGAACTCGGTACCTTCCGGGGACCGCCGTTGAGCCACGATGCCTCCAAGATGGACTTGATACTGGAAATTGAACTCTTAGTCATAGCCTGAAATACCGATACTCGGCGGATCAAACCTCTGAAGTCCCGATTTTCACGATCGGTGGTCGGATCAAACCTCTGAAGTCCCGATTTTCACGATCGGTGGTCGGATCAAACCTCTGAAGTCCCGATTTTCACGATTGGTGGTCGGATCAAACCTCTAAGTCCCGATTTTCACGATCGGTGGTCGGATCAAACCTCTGAAGTCCCGATTTTCACGATCGGTGGTCGGATCAAACCTCTGAAGTCCCGATTTTCACGATCGGTGGTCGGATCAAACCTCTGAAGTCCCGATTTTCACGATCGGTGGTCGGATCAAACCTCTGAAGTCCCGATTTTCACGATCGGTGGTCAGATCAAAACTCTAAAAGTCTACAAATGAGAGCTTTATAACTGCGTGGCTCAGCGGTACGGTCTTTGCTTCGTACCTGAAAGGTACCGAGTTCGACTACCCGCCGCGTTGTGTGGCCTTGAGCAAGTCACGTAGCCTTAGCTCAATTTGCGGCGCTGCACTGCGGCTGACGCCTGGGTTATTCCAGTCTTCCCTTGGAATAGACCCTAAAGAAAAATTTCCCCTTAGGGATGAATAAAGGGAATTTGTTTTATTTATTTTATTTTATTTATAATAATAATAAATGAGCTTTTATATAGCGCAATATCCACTAAACATGCTCAAAGCGCTTTACAAGGGGTCCCTGACCAACAGCAACACTTAACACGTAGGACGGGACATGACGCCTGTTAGGCGATATTCTTTTTTTTTTCAGACAGAGACAACGCTGTTAACGGCCAGGGGAGTCCCATTCGTACCGCTAATGTGGTGTCTTGTGGTATGACACTCACTCGCTTTCGGATCGGAAGGTCATGGTTTCGAGCCTCGCACAACTCGGCGCATAGTTGAGTCATTGGAAAAGGCTCTTTACTCTCACCGTACTCAGGGGGGGGGGGGGCGGAAATGTAATATCGCCTAAGAGGCTTCATGTCTCGTTCTACATGCTACTTGTTTCTTTTGCTCAGGGACCTTTTTAAAACACTTTAGGAGATGAAGTGAGTAGGAAAGTGCCAGAAGACAATAGAGAATTATATATATATATATATATATATATATATATATATTATATATATATATATATATATATATATATATATATATATATATATATTTTTTTTTTTTTTTTTTTTTTGTTTTTTTTTTTTTGTTTTGTTTTGTTTTTTTTTTTTTGCGGCGGTGATTGGGCCGGGTAGCTTATACAGTAGAGTCACGCTCTCACCCGCCTGGCGGCGTTGTCGTACCAATAAGGTCGCGGGTTCAAACCCCATCACCGCCGTGTAAAATAATTATTCACGATTGTCGTCTGGCACTTTTCTACTCACTTCATCTCTTGTTGTTATCAACATAAGTGCCTGCTCCACTCACTTTTCTGAATTAAAAACACTTTAGGCACGTTTAGTGGATATTGAGCTATATAAAAGCTCAAGTTTTTTTTATTTCATTCCCCACATAATACCGTTTCGAAACGGAGGGTCACTAAAAATGTGACCCACCGCATCAAAGCGGTATTATGTCGGGATCCACTCGGTAAGGGAAATTGAATTCATAGCCACAAATATCCAACTTGGGTTTAATTTTTGTACGTTATGGTGGAGTATAAAGACTATTTCTTGCATTGCAAAAAACTTCTAAGCTCCAATTTCTCATCATTCTATCTCTAAATTCACTTTTTGGGGTCTGAATCATCCCGACATAATACCGTTTTGAGACGGAGGGTCACTAAAAACGTGACCGGATGGGCCTCAGGTCTACTACTGGGACTACTGATGTCTCTACACATCGGGAAAACCCAGAAAGGCCAAACGGATGAGTTTTCAAGAAAATCGATATAATGTAGTATCGAGTTAACGATGGGATTGTGACGTGTTCTATTTATAGAGCTGATCTTTTGTCCGGACCTCACCAATTAAATCGCTTGTTGGATTTTCTAATCCTGGACTGGTGGACACATCGAATGATTGAAAAGTTTGGTATGAAAGTTCTTCCAGATATTGGATTTAGTAGTCTGATGTCACGCCGCCCGGCAACGGCGGCCATCTTGGTTCTAAACAAAGAAAATCATTGCTTTTTATTATTCAAGCTGGCTAGAACTTTTTATATGTCTTGTGATCAGAATGTGTAAAAGTCAAAACCAGGGGCGGTTGGTCACATTGTATTTAAGGCGGCACAAATCCGAAATACAGAATCAAATTTTATTGGTCTAGTTAATTTAACTTAATTTGACCTACTTTGTATGTGTGTGTGTGTGTGTGTGTGTGTATGTGTGTGGACGGGGGTATTGCAATTGTTTGCATATGTGCGTGTATTTGTGTGTGCGTGTATGTGTGTGTGTTAGAATATTAACGAGACGTACTCACAAAAAGAGCATCAATTATCTTGGACAAAACTTGTCTGTTGACTTTCACCTGTTCATTATAACGACTCACAGACGCACCATGTCCTGTTTCCAATTGATTTCTTATATCTACAACGTTGAAAAGTTTATATTTAACAGCATCTGTGACATGGCTATTTGATTCAGAATGTTTCTTCAGTGCCTGAGCGATGTGCGCAATATCACTGAATCCTCCTGTTGTCCGTTATAGCATACATCACCAAAAATCAAGCAATAAAAACAATGAAGCGTTTTTACGGCTTTCACTGGCAGTAAGCCATTCAACATTTTAAAAATAATCATTATTAAATCGGCGCTGTCTCCTCGGTGTGTTAGAAACTTAGTTAAAATTCACTGGTTTGTGTGGATCTAAATCTTTCACCACTATTTTCTCTTGAGGGGATAAGTGTCGGAATTGATTTTCAATTAAAAAATCAACATGATTCATGATTGGTTACAAATTACAGAAATAAATTTTTAAAATAAAATGATTCAAGATAAAAACAGGTAGGTTTCATAAACAATGACAACAGCGATAATACATTTTTTCTGAATACTAACGGTATGACACACAACTTTAGAATAATTGAATTTAAAAATCCACATTTAATTCCAAGCGCAAAGCACTTGTTAACTTCACACACAATCAGCGACATCTTTATGATTATACTATTATTAGACAATGCACACAATACAAGTTGAGTAGGGATCGTTGGGAGTGTGCGGGGATGAAGGACTCCGTGGGGTCAGGGATTTTTATTTATAGTACCATGGGCTCTTCTCGGTGCATACTTTGTTTACTGTTCTTTTTGATATTTAATATATATTTAAGCAAAACCAACAATGATAAAATATATATTTATTGCCATTCTCTTCATCCGTATATCTAAGTGAAGCAAAGCCTCTTCTTTCAGTGATAAAACTGATATGGTTTTAATTTATCCCAAGTAGGACCTCAGGGCGTGCATCGCTAGATTGGCCGTCTTGGCCTAATTATTTTAGCAGTGAAAGACAATAGTTAGTTGGGGAGGGAGGGTGGGGGAGATTGGGGAGTGGTAACTAACTTTCTTCAAGGTACAACAGAGGACAGGACGGCCAAACGAATACTGGCTCATATAAACAAACAAAAAAAAAAAAAACTTCCCTACCACACCACACCCTCCGCTCATTGTCACCCCGCGCAGGCAACGGGGAAAGATGAAACGTGCCGATTTGACGCCACCTTCGTGGAGCAACGCACGAGTCATCAAATATTAAATTCAAAACAAAAAGCAGTATGTGCTAAATTTTTAATTTTATCAAAATTTTAAAATTGAAGTTTTTTGTTTGGTTGACATGCTAATCTACGGAAAATATAGGGCGGCACAAAACAACTTCGCTCTATTGACCGACCGCCAGTAGTGAGAACAACTCACAAACGCGGATGGCAAAAACAATAACAAAGGTCCGAGTGACGTCATCTGCATACTATCTATATTAAAGACCTTCTTAACCACTGGCGGTCGGTCAATAGAGCGAAGTTGTTTTGTGCCGCCCTATATTTTCCGTAGATTAGCATGTCAACCAAACAAAAAACTTCAATTTTAAAATTTTGATAAAATTAAAAATTTAGCACATACTGCTTTTTGTTTTGAATTTAATATTTGATGACTCGTGCGTCGCTCCACGAAGGTGGCGTCAAATCGGCACGTTTCATCTTTCCCCCGTTGCCTGCGCGGGGTGACAATGAGCGGAGGGTGTTGTGTGGTGGGGAAGTTTTTTTTTTTTTTTTGTTTATATGAGCCAGTATTCGTTTGGCCGTCCTGTCCTTATCCTATACTCTGTTGTACCTTGAAGAAAGTTAGTTACCACTCCCCAATCTCCCTCCACCCTCCCTCCCCAACTAACTATTGTCTTTCACTGCTAAAATAATTAGGCCAAGACGGCCAATCTAGCGATGCACGCCCTGAGGTCCTACTTGGGATAAATTAAAACCATATCAGTTTTATCACTGAAAGAAGAGGCTTTGCTTCACTTAGATATACGGATGAAGAGAATGGCAATAAATATATATTTTATCATTGTTGGTTTTGCTTAAATATATATTAAATATCAAAAAGAACAGTAAACAAAGTATGCACCGAGAAGAGCCCCATGGTACTATAAATAAAAATCCCTGACCCCACGGAGTCCTTCATCCCCGCACACTCCCAACGATCCCTACTCAACTTGTATTGTGTGCATTGTCTAATAATAGTATAATCATAAAGATGTCGCTGATTGTGTGTGAAGTTAACAAGTGCTTTGCGCTTGGAATTAAATGTGGATTTTTAAATTCAATTATTCTAAAGTTGTGTGTCATACCGTTAGTATTCAGAGAAAATGTATTATCGCTGTTGTCATTGTTTATGAAACCTACCTGTTTTTATCTTGAATCATTTTATTTTAAAAATTTATTTCTGTAATTTGTAACCAATCATGAATCATGTTGATTTTTTAATTGAAAATCAATTCCGACACTTATCCCCTCAAGAGAAAATAGTGGTGAAAGATTTAGATCCACACAAACCAGTGAATTTTAACTAAGTTTCTAACACACCGAGGAGACAGCGCCGATTTAATAATGGTTATTTTTAAAATGTTGAATGGCTTACTGCCAGTGAAAGCCGTAAAACGCTTCATTGTTTTTATTGCTTGATTTTTGGTGATGTATGCTATAACGGACAACAGGAGGATTCAGTGATATTGCGCACATCGCTCAGGCACTGAAGAAACATTCTGAATCAAATAGCCATGTCACAGATGCTGTTAAATATAAACTTTTCAACGTTGTAGATATAAGAAATCAATTGGAAACAGGACATGGTGCGTCTGTGAGTCGTTATAATGAACAGGTGAAAGTTAACAGACAAGTTTTGTCCAAGATAATTGATGCTCTTTTGTGAGTACGTCTCGTTAATATTCTAACACACACACACATACACGCACACACAAATACACGCACATATGCAAACAATTGCAATACCCCCGTCCACACACATACACACACACACACACACACACACACACACATACAAAGTAGGTCAAATTAAGTTAAATTAACTAGACCAATAAAATTTGATTCTGTATTTCGGATTTGTGCCGCCTTAAATACAATGTGACCAACCGCCCCTGACGATTAGCCAATCTCTATAGAAAAAGGAGAAATACATGAACAGAAATCCCTTCTAGATCCAGCTCTAAAGCATGGGTATACATAAGTAACATCATGTTGGCGCCAATGAGGCTTATTATTCAACCAGGATTAATAGGCTACATACACACTTCCAATGATTTTGGATGATGTGATTTTCTAAGAAAAACAATTAGTAAACGATGTTGTGGCATCAATTCCAAACCCACTTGACTCCTAGTCTCAATTACAGAAGAATTAGGGGAGACGAAATCAGCCCTACAAGATAATACATAATATAAATGATATAAATCCATAAATTTTGTTTACATTTTCCAAGATTACGTATGCCAGAGGCGACAAATATAAAATTTAAATGTATATTTCAAGACTTCAGACCAAAATAAGACAGAACTCATTTATTATACGTATAGTGAAAACATGGAAGAGTCTCTGTTTTAACACCAAAAAATTCATGTTCTTTGAATCAGTTTAAAATCTTAGTTGGTCGGGAGTTAAAGTCTCTGAGATTTAAGTAGGACTAAAATGTTTCATTCTATTTTACTAAAAAAAAGAAATTTCAAAATTAATAATTGATTAATTTCTGAATTCAATTTGATTTTGTTAATTTTTAATTATTTATCTATTCATTTATTTGTTTGTTTAATTTAGTTATTTATCCATTTATTTATTTATTTACCTATTAAACTTTAAATTGTCATTTGGATACAATTTTCCATAACTTTCATGACTGGTTGGAAATTTTTGACAATTAAAATGCATGACATCTGAAAAAACGTTAAATCATGATAATTTATCAGAGACATATGTATGATTATTATCGTTATTGCTTTCATGATTATTTTTGTCATTAATATTTCATTGTTGCTATGAATTTTGTACATTTAGGATTCATTCGACCATGACCAATTTTTAATTACAAATTTTCTATGAGAGTATTTTTCGACTTTACATTGTCGTATTGAAATATTTTTCCTTACATTCAAAGTTATGTAAAACTGTCTGTGAATGATACAATGCAAGCTATATGAGATTCTGTAATTATAAACTATTATGTATAAGGCATTTAAAGGATAATTCCTATATTAAGCCTTTAGTAAGATAAGATAAGATAAGACATAAGATTTTGATCAAATATTTTCAAAATAAAAGACACGAGAAATTCGAAGCCTGTAGTGCCGTGATAGGGAAGAAAGACGCATATCGGTATCTAGGTCAAATTGACATTTTCTGGGATTCATATACTTGAGGGAAAGGCGCATTTTTCTATCTGGGTTTGGTAGCTCAATCGTTGAAAATAAAAAATCTGTTTCATTTTGAAAATATGCGACTTGACCTAATTTGGTTTAAATTCGTTTCGAGGAATGACAGATTGACGCATATTGAATGTGGATATGACAGAAGGTCGCATTTTGTAATATGCGTCTTTTTCTCTTATTCGTCCACCGAAGGACATAATTTGTCTTTCACAAAAAGACGCATTTCGGATATGCGACTTTCTGCCAAGACACTCTCCAAAAATTAAGATATATGCGGCCGTTTTTATTACGACTGGTGACGGTGGAAAGAACATATCATTGTTCTCCAATTTTCATCAAATAGTCAATCATCAAAGACGTACGAGTAACTTGTTGTTTTGGTGTGAATTCTTCATTTCCTTGGGTGAGTTTTATCTTTTTCCTATTCAAGTGATGAAAGATTTTATGTATATAATCATATAATTACTTGTCATATATTAGTGAGGATGTTTAATAATTATTTGCTATTGACGGTTTATCTGTGTTTGCGATATTTAACTTAGACAAATGTTGATTTACATGCTAATAGAACTACTGTTATTGTTATTACATGTACTATATTTATGATTATCATTATGATGACAATTATTAATATTAATGTTATTATTATAGTCATCATCGTTATATCACTATGAAAGTATAAGTTGTAGAATAAGTAGTAGTCGTATTAGTAGTAGCAGTTAAAGCATTTGTATGTACATTAGTAAGTAGTAGTAGTAGTAGTATAGTAGTAGTAGTATTAGTAGTAGTAGTAGTAGTAGTAGTAGTAGTATAGTAGTAGTAGTAGTAGTAGTATAGTAGTAGTAGTAGTATAGAGTAGTAGTAGTAGTAGTAGTGAGGAGGAGAGGTAGTAGTAGTAGTAGTAGTAGTAGTAGTAGTAGTAGTAGTAGTAGTAGTAGAGAGTAGTAGTAGTAGTAGTAGTAGTAGTAGTAGTAGTAGTTAAGTAGTAGTAATAGTAGTTATTCTAGTGTATCAAATAGACGCCCCCCCCCCCCATCCATTAATTTTCGGAATTTTCGCGAACCTCCCCTCCCTGCTTTTGATCTTATTAAACTTAAAATTCATTCTTAAATAGACAAAATACTGTCCCTGTAATTTGCTGTGGTTGAATTATTCGGTCAAACCCCCTTCTTTGGTGAAAATGAACACCCCCCCCCCCCCCATCTCCCCCGGCTTTCTACTAAAGTGCGCACCCCCACCTTTCCATTGAAATTTGACCAAACTGCGCACCCCCCTTGCTTGGGATCAGGACAGTGGGAAAAATATAAAAAAAAAAACAATCGGGCCTGAAAACCAACCTAGGACTGTGTCGGACTCGGTACCTTCTGAATCAAAGTGAAAACCTTAACGACTGAGACAATAAGTAGCTATGCATCCAATTAGCCCTCAATAACCTGTTTCAATATTTTTTTTGGGAAAGGCAAGCAACTGTAACTCAATATCATATCATAACAACGTTACTTTATGATAAAGATTATTTTAATGAATAAGTCCACTCCCGTTCAATTTTTGAATATCCATATTTATATCTCTTTCATCAGATATGATCGAACCCCTAAAAGAACCACCGGTACCTCCACCTCAGCCAACCCAGATTAAATAAATCATGACAATCAGACTCCTGTGATTCAGATATTGACATTCCATTGAAACAGCTAGCTCAGATCAACAGTGAAACCTATATCAGGAGGAATTACATGATGTATGAGTGTCATAAAAGCAGAGAGGAAAAGATTTAAAGAAACCACGGACAACAAGAAAAACGGAGGAGACGAGCTAGATAGGTTTACCTCAACACGGATCACTGATATGAAAATCTGCAGTAGAAGCACGTAAAATGGCTGTTGAGATAAAAGAAGCAGATGCAAACGATATGGATTTTGTGTTGAATTTACCATTGAGAAACAAAGTTTAGATAGTGACTCAGAATTTGAAATGTATTTGGAACTTGCTTCTAAATATATCGCCGAAACTACTGACCCTAAAGTTCCATTTGCGTAAGAGGAAGAGTATTTGTCCGAAACGGCTACGCCGGCATCCTTTGCCGGTTTAGGAGAAATATTTGAAGGAGAGCATGTTCCAGGTGTGTCATCGATTATAGAGACCATGATAGCAGAGTGAAACAATAAATACACCATATCTAGAAATAGAGACAGTGTCTACTCACTCAAAAAAGAGAAAGCACAAGACGCCGATACAAAAAGCAGACGAGGAAATACACAAGCCTTTGCGAATGAGAGAAAAGCATTCGGTCTTGGAAGGATGTTCGCCTACCTGCTCCAAAATATGCCGTGACAGATTCTTAGAGTACCAGCGACGGGAGCTTAACAGATGTTTTGGGGAGAGGATTGGAAGGACCAGCGCAAATGTGTACGGACTTGGGTAAGTAAAACAGAATGCAGAGATCAGGGCGAAGGCATTCTTTCCAAGGAGAAAAGTGCCTAGTCATGTACATGCAAATATACAATGAAACAGGAAGATGGAGTCTTCCATCCCGTGTGCAAAAAGTTCTTCCTTACTACTCTCGGATTCAAAGCTAATAGTGGCAAACTGATAAGGAGCGCTTTCAAGGATGTCGGTGTTAACGAAAACAATGTCATAGAAGTACCCCTTGTTGACAATCGTGGACGTCATAGTCCCTGGCACAAGATTGACCACAGCATTATCCATGAACACATAGAGAAATATAAAGCAAGCATTTTTCATTATAGACGTGAACACGCGCTTTTCAGGAGATATTTACCATCTGATCTGATCATCAATATGCACGAAAACTTTTGCGCAGTCACTGGAAAAGCCATATCAAAGAAACTCTACTATTCTGCATTTAAAGACCTTAACATCTCACGAGCTGTACTTGGTCAGGAAGAATGTGAAAAATGTAAGTCCTTCTTGTTGCACAAACAACTATGTAACTGTGAAGAAAGGTGTGAACCGTGTGCCGAAAAAATCATCCATCGGACACGATACAGAAATGCTAGAAAGAGGTATCAATGGAATGCAGATAAGAACGAAAACGCCAGTGTTTGCCGCTGATCTGCAAAAAGTAATTTTGCTGCCGAGAATGAATCAGTTTAACAGAATCATTTTCACAAGAAGATTGGTCTTATTCAATGAGACATTTGCACCAGTGGGCTTCAAAAAAAGTGAAAAGGACATTGCCGTGATATGGAATGAATCAATTTTAGGACGAAAAGATGAAGACCTTGCATCAGCTTCTTACCTAATATATAAGCGTGATGCCGAATCTGTGACACTCTCACTGGATAACTGTAGCGCCCAAAATATAAATTGTACCCTTTATACTATGTTACTTCATCTTGTAAATGATTAGACTACTACAAAAGCAACCACATCACAATCAACTATTTCGAGCCTGGTCATACTTTTATGGCAGCTGACTCCACCCATGCCGGAATCCAAAGAGTTCCGAGGCAGAAAGACGGCAAAATCTTTGATCTCAATGAATTTGAACAATGTGTCGTAGAAGCAGACTGCCAGACAATGCCGTTGAGGTTTGCCAACTGGGATTCTGGAGTCAGTAGTTATCTGTTGAGCAAAGCTGACAATCGTCCCTACCACCTAGCTAAGGTTGTTTGTGCTGAATTCAGGCGAGGGTCACCAAAGACACTCTTCTTCAAAATAACTTCAACGAATGTGACATTCTGAAACACGCGGATTTGTTTGTACGCCAAAGTTTCGTACAAAACACCCAGGGGTGTAGGATTTACAAGTAGGATGAGATCGTGAAACAACTTGTGGGTTTGACGTCCCCCCCCCCCCCCCCCCCCCAATAGACGAAAGTACTGGATAGACCTACCAACCAGCTCCACGAGTAAAAATCTTTGCAAATCCTACAAGTGAATGTCCCTTCATCATTCACTGACTAGTTGGAAACGTTGCTCTTCCAAACAATGTGTACGAGCATGCAATTTTAACATCAAAGTAATGATTCAATTCATTATCTAAAGAGAAGAGATGGAATATGATATGTATGTGATAATATTAGCAATGATTACAAAAGCAAACTCCATGTTAGTGAACTATAACGAAAGAGGGAGAGAAAGAGAGTTAGTACTAGTTATACAAATAATGCTAATCAAATCACGGCAAATGAAAATATTATGAAAATTTACATGACTGGTGCGATTGTTCTGAAACAATAAAGCATGTTCAGCCTGATATCCTATATGTTTTTGGTTGGTTTCTTCTGATTATTCTAGGGACCTGTGATTATGATGTTTTTGCTTATTATAACTTAACATTGGGCGATATGCGTCCTCACATGGCACTGTATATCAATATGCACATTACCGCTAAATTAGCCCATGTCTATGACAAATAGACGCAAAAACAATATGCGTCCGTTTGTCACACACTGGATACACATCCGAAAGTGCGATGGACGTATAATATTTTTGCGTCTATCTGTCAAAGACATGTGTCAATCAATTTTCAATCATGGATTTGGCAAAAGGTCTTTTGGTGAATTACACAGTTGATACAAATATTTTGGTTTTCAAGTTCCATGAATAAAATAACAAAAAAAATTATCTCTAATTATCTATTAATTCTTTTAGATTCGAGCCAATAGTTACAATGTTATTAAGTAAAACAGTTTTTTGCGTTTCCTGAAAAAGTAGGTTTTCCCGTTATGCGTCTTTTTCTCATATCACGGCAGTGTAGGGTGTGGAATTTTCCTGACATTTATGATTCTAAAAAATAGGCACAACAACTAGAAAGGTTTGGGGGCAAATTTTACATGTCCGATGAATGATTGAGCATTTCTAGCTTGAGCTTCAAAGTTGAAGAAAATTTAGCAACATTTTGCCATATCTAAAAACCACGAGTGTTGCATTTACCTTTAATGGGCTCGTAAAGGCTTGAAAAATTGTCAGAATTAATTCAAACGTAGTAAAAGTGGCTGCTTCTTGTGTTCAAACAGGAAATAGAAATCAAAGCAGTAAAAACTTTGAACAGTATCCAATGGTTCTTTTTGCATTCTTTCTGCGAAGAGCTTGATATAATGAATGTGGGTGTGGAATTCCGCTCCCCTCCCCCCCCTCCCCCCCCCCCCCCCTCCCCCCCCCCCCCCCCACCTTACCCTACTATCAAACCAATGTAAAAAAATATCGTCCATTTCAACACTGTTAAAACAAGTCCATCATTGGATTCACTGATGTCACGCCGCCCGGCAACGGTAGCCATCTTGGTTCTAAACAAAGAAAATCATTACTTTTTATTCTTCATGCTGGCTAGAACTTTTCATATGTCTTGTGATCAGAATGTATAAAAGTCAAAACAAGATCAAATTTATAGGTTTTTCCCCCTCTGAATACGCTTTTAATGCTCGCCGGAGAACTATTTCATACGGGCGTCCGCCATTGTTCCGATAGTTTAGAGCCATTGTTACTAAGTTACCATTCGTCATTAGGAAGGAAGTGACGTTATGACTGTTGAAGAGTATTGGATTCGGATATCAGACCTGCAAATGTGTGTACCTCGTCCCGCCCGACATAATATAATACCACTTTGATGAACCGGCGAGTCACATATTGGGAATTCCCGATACTCTGACCATTCTGTCCTCGGTAAACAGACTATAGATTAGATACACTGGACAGTATATGGGTTTTTCGTGGAATTACTTATTTCCCAACCTATACTCTCTTCGGGATCACAATTTATTATATCGCAGTCTCTCCTTCCCTAACCCTCTACAACAACAACAATAATAATATTAACCCTCTCCTTACCAACCATAGGAAAATCGTCACATTCGTTACGATGCAACCAATAATAATTGTCAATTATTGACTCATTCTGATTTCTATTTTAGGTACATCATAAAATTCAAAGGCATGCTTTGATTACAGCTATAGATAATAAAAACCTATAGCTCACTTGTTACTTTTTGTTTGAGTAAGAAAAGTCTATTTTTGTGCTGGGTGGGTGTGAATTTTCGGAGGAAATTCTAAAAATAGCTGGCAAGGAGAGAGTAAACAACAACGATAATAAAAATATCGCCAGTCGGGTCAGTAGCCTCTACCTATATAAAGGTCTTTACTGTCCGCTCCGAGCTCAGTCCAAAATCAATTTTCTTTCTGTCACCATCTAAGTCGGTGTAAGTTCCTGGTTTGAGTAATGTTATTACTGTAAAGATTCTCATATTAAAGATAGAATAAAGTTGATGTCACACGCGACTTTGTTATTGGTTTTTTTTTTTCCATCCGCGTTTGTGAGTAATTCTCACTAAACTGTATTAACCAGACTATAAACGTTTAAGGTTACATATAGTTTTGTGTGTTGGTCCGTTATACTTCCGGATGGCAATGCTGTGAACTTCTTAACCAAGCGCATAAATCTATAAATCAGTTTGAAAATTACTGTAGAGACCTGTGCTTAGTCCAAGATAAGTTTTCTTTCTATCACCATCTAAGTCGGTGTAAGTTCCTGGTTTGAGTAATCTTATTACTGTAAAGATTCTCATATTATAAATCAATTTGAATACTGTAGAGAACTGTGCTCAGTTAAAGAGCAGTTTTCTTTCAGTCACCTTCTATGTCGGTGTAAGTTCTTGAGTTTGAGTAAAGTTGTTACTGTAAAAATTCTCATAGTAATCAGTTTGCACCTGCTTTGTCGGTGTAAGTTATTTCGTTTGAGTGATGTTATGACTGTAAAAATTCTCATGGTAATCAGTTTGCACCTGCTTTGTCGGTGTAAGTTCTTTAGTTTGAGTGATGTTATTACTGTAACAATTCTCATAGTAATCAGTTTGCACCTGCTTTGTCGGTGTAAGTTCTTTAGTTTGAGTGATGTTAGTACTGTAACAATTCTCATAGTAATCAGTTTGCACCTGCTTTGTCGGTGTAAGTTCTTTAGTTTGAGTGATGTTGTTACTGTAAAAATTCTCATAGTAATCAGTTTGCACCTGCTTTGTCGGTGTAAGTTCTTTAGTTTGAGTGATGTTATTACTGTAAAAATTCTCATAGTAATCAGTTTGGACATTCTTTGTCGGTGTAACTTCTTTAGTTTGAGTGATGTTATTATTGTAACAATTCTCATATTATAAATCAGTTTGGATATTACTGAAGAGACCCGAGCTCAGTCCAAGATCAAATTTTCTTTCAGTCACAATCTAAGTCGGTAATAGTTCCTTATTTGAGTGGGCTTAATGTTAAGACAGCTTACTCACATTCTCTCACCGTACTCAGGTGTAAAATGAGTACCTGGCCGTTAATAGCGTTTTCTCTGTCGGGGAAAAAATGGTATTATCGCCTAATAGGTGTTGCTATTGGTCAGGGACCTTTATAAAGCGCTTTGAGCATTTTAGTGGATATTGCGCAATATTAAAGCTCAACGTCATTAACTTAATAACTGTAAATATTCTCATATAAATCAGTTTGGAAATTGCTTGAAAGTCTCTCATCGTATGAAATAGTAGAACATTTCTTGCAGCATTCTGAAGGTAGGTGGACTCATCATAATTATATGTTTGTGCTGCTATGTGGTCTTGTGGTATGACATTTTTAAATCTCTCTCTCTCTCTCTCTCTCTCTCTCTCTCTCTCTCTCTCTCTCTCTCTCTCTCTCTCTCTCTCTCTCTCTCTCTCTCTCTCTCTCTCTCTCTCTCTTCTCCGCCTTTTATCAAACTCTCTCTCTCTCTCTGTGCGCTTTTTATCAAACTCTCTCTCTGTCCGCCTTTTATCAAACTTTCTCTCTCTCTCTCTGTCCGCCTTTTATCAAACTCTCTCTCTCTCTCTCTTAAGCCTAATCCTTCTAAAGGATACGTTTTGTTCTTCAGAACCCATTATGAATTTTGGTTAATCCTTAATCCGCTCTCTTTACACATCACACACCAGCAATTTTGCGTCAGCTTGTTGCACGGAATGTGTATACGGTCAGTAGCTACCCGAGATGTCAACATGAGAGAGTTGAAGAAGGAACTACGTATTTAGGGCTGGGCAGTAACTTATATTTCCTTGTATCGACACTACCATTAAAGAAGTCCAATATCAATCAATAATTAGTGCTCATAGTTGATTTACACTGTACTATGAATTCTTCATGTTCTTCATATTCTTCTTCTTCTCCCTCTCTTCTTCCTCCCCATCCTCCTCCTCCCCCTCCTCCTCCTCCTCCTCCTCCTCCTCCTCCTCCTTGTTCTTGATCTTGTCATCCTCTTCCTCCTCCTCCTCCTCCTCCTCCTCCTCCTTCTCCTAAGTGTTAGGCTGTTTAAAAATAATAGCAAAGAGCTGAGTGACGTCGACTTCGTTCCTTCTATATTGATGATATGCGTTTAGATTAAATAATCACAACATCCGCCAGACCGATAGAACGTACCAACACACAATACTATGCGTACAGCATTGAAAGTTGTTGATGCTTTGCGTTTAGATAAAATCAAATACTCACAAAAGTCTCCAACCAATACGACGTGCCAACGCACAAAACTATTTGTGACCCTCCGTCTCAAAACGGTATTATGTCGGGATGCTTCAGATCCCAAAAAGTGAATTTAGAGATAGAATGATGAGAAATTGGAACTTAGAAGTTTTTGCAATGCAAGAAATAGTCTTAATACTCCAGCATAACGTACAGAAATTAAACCCAAGTTGGATATTTGTGGCTATGAATTCAATTTCCCTTACCGAGTGGATCCCGACATAATACCGCTTTGATGCGGTGGGTCACATTTGTAACCTTGAACTTGGACGTCTGTAGTCTGATTGATATAATTAAGTGCAAATGTATCTCCGAAATGGCTGTTTAAAAAAAAAATAATTAAAAAGCAACAAAGAGCCGAGGGACGTCAATTCGTTCTTTCTATATCTTTTGTTGTCATTTTTTTGTCTTCTGCCAGTGAAGGTGCTAGTCACTAGCACTGTTGATGCCGACACCGAAAAAATATATATCGAAATTGTGTGGACGTTGAAATTAAAAAAAAAATATAATAACCCCCCCCCCCCCTCCAATTCCCCCCCCCCCCCCCTCCAAAAAAAAAAAAATAAAAAAATCCTGAGTTTTTATATAGCTCATTATCCACTAAACGTGCTCAAAACGCTTTACAAGGGGTCCCTGGTCAAGAGCAATATTTAATATTTAGGACGGGACATATGCCCAGGCTAAACCAAATGGCCCCATTTAAAGAACAGGACACATAGAAGTGACAGTAAATGACATGGAATCCAAATGGTATAGTATAGAGGGATAAAGAGATAGTTTAGTCAATCAGGATGTTGACCCATGAAGAGTCCACCAAGAGAGGGTGTGATTATGACGAGTTGCGGTCGTTGACAGAGAAAAAGGTACACAAAACATAAAGGTCTATTCTAAATATGCCTACAGTCTTGGGTCACAGAAGCCTAAGAATAAAGCTTAAACATGTCCCAACAGCAGTAGACTACCCAATGTATGACCACCAATTGGATTCAATAGTCTGATGTTACGTCGCCCAGCAACGGCGGCCATAGTGATTCTAAACAAATAAAATCGGTACTTTTTATTCTTCATGCCGGCTAGAACTTTTCATTTGTCTTGTGATCAGAATGTGTAAAAGTCAAAACATGATCAGATTTATATTGTTGTTTTTTTTTCCCCCTGGATTCGCTTTTATGCTCGTCGGAGAAAAATTTCATAAGAGCGTCCGACATTGTTCCGATAGTTTAGAGCCAGTTACTAAGTTACCATGCGTCAGTCAATACGAGGGAAGTGACGTTACGACTGTTGAAGCGTATTATCACACTCACACAGACAATGAGTCGGAGTTTCTCGCCAAAAGGGAGATAAGCAGGGGCCCGGCACCGCATCCATCTTTTTAAAATCGATTACAGCATTAAAACAAAAACAAAAACTGAGAAATTATATATAGATAGAACGAAGATGACGTCACTTTGGTCTTTGTTATTGCTTTTTGCCATCCGCGTTTATGAGTAATGCTCACTAAACTTTATTAACCCGACTATAAACGTTCATGGATACACACAGTTTTGTGTGTTGGTCCGTTATACTTCCGGATGGCAATGTTATGTGCTTCTTAGCCAAGCGCATACTATCTATACCGCCCCTTACTTATTTGAGTATGTCTTTTCTTTATATTCTTTCATTTCTTTCGTGTTTACAAATATAGCATGTTTTAAGTCATTTTATTCTGATTCGGGCACCACCTTATATTATTGTAGGCATGCCACGCCACTGGAGATAAGTACTAGATGGTTATTCAATCTCATATTTAATTAAGACTCTCAACGTCAGGGAGATGATTTACAAAAAATAAAAAAAAGGAAAAGTACCACTTCTCACAGACACGTCACGTGCTGGGCAAAGCTAAATAACTATCTACCTCCCACAATGATTCCAGGCAGGGGGGAGGGGGGGGGGCACAATGGTCCAAATCATGTTCCAGAACAAAAACATGGAAATAATAAATGTGACCCTCCGTCTCAAACGGTATTATGTCTGGATGGTTCAGATCCTGTCTCCTAAGCTTGTAAATCCGGAACGTATCCATGTTTCTGTAGCGTTGAGCAGATAGATAACAGTTTAAAATTAAAAAAAAAATAAAATTCCCTTTATTTATTTCCCATAGGGAACATTTTTCTCGAGGGTCTATTCCAAGGGAAGACTGGAATAACCCAGGTGTCAGCCGCAGTGCAGCACCGCAACTTGAGCTAGGGCAAGGTATAACCCAGGCGTCAGCCGCAGTGCAGCGCCGCAAATTGAGCTAGGGCGAGGTGACTTACTCAAGGCCACACAGCGCAGCAGCGGGTGATCGAACCTGGTACCTTTCGGGTACGAAGCAAAGACCGTACCACCGAGCCATGCTGACTTTCTATTATCCTCTTGAATGGACGCTAGTCCTTCAAAGATTATTTTCATCAGCGAACTGGTAGTCATTTACACCTGAGGTGATTCCAAGAAAAACATTTTAGGATAAGATCGAAGATCACCCTAGAGTCTATGGAATTGACCCTTGAGCAATTTTTGGGTCATTAAAGGATGCACCCAATATTGTTTTCTCTTTCCATTTTTTTTTTCTAATGCAACCTCTATTTCATCCATACTGATAATGCATTTTCGCAAGCGATACACAAGGTGTGTCCCAGGATAGTTCTGTCCTAGTGCAGTACTCTTTTTGAATAGAAGTTTTCTCCAATGGGACAGGACAAATAAATTCGTCCTGGGACAGTCCTGTCCTAGTGCGGAAGGAGCCTAAGTATTGGGTACTGGTGCACTGGTGACGAATAAAGCCCGTTATTTACTCTCGCTCACGCTCTGTTGGTTGTTCGCCGTCCTACGTTGTCAACGAACTGCCACCCGTGCCGCGCCGCGCAGGAGATAGAGAGAGAGAGATTATCGACGTTGACTGTTGTGTTGACCCGCCATGTGTTGCGAGTTGCGAGAGCTCTAGAATTTCTCAGTGATTTGTAAACATCAAAGCCAAAGGTCTGTTGGACATTATTATACTATACTATTGTGAAAATTAAAGATATCAGAATAAAGATTGATGATCGTAAATTATCACTTACGGTTGGACTAAACAACGTTTGATTATAAGGTAAGTTTATAAAATTCGTGTACTTCATGTTAGATGCATCTCACACATAGACATATTATTCTCTTAGTAGGCGACATAGCCTAATACTAATAATATACGCTCCCGAAAAACAACGAATAATCAATACTGTTACTGTTAGCGTTAGTGTTATCCTTGTGCTTATTTATTTCATTTATTTATCTCTTTATTTCTCTATTCATTCTGGAAGAACTCTTTTTATGGTACTTACCGCAAACTCGGGGACCCAAATAATTTTGGGGGTTTGGGAGGGGGGGAAACTTTAAAAAAATAAGTCTAGTAGGGGGTTTGGGAGGGGAGAGACTTTTAAAAAAATAACGTTTCCCTCCTCCCAAACCCCCAGAATTATTTTTTTTAAAAGTTTCCCCCCTCCCAAAACCCTTTATATTATTATTTTAATTTTCTTCTTTTACTGTGCTTTTAGATAACATACGCGACGAACTGATCTCGCTCTTAGTTGCGATTTTTGTTAGTTTCGTATGGGGTACGACAAAATTTTCCCTCGCCTTTCTGGCATTACTGACGACCGTGGTACTTATTCGCAGGTCGGATAATCCTAGTTGTTATGGGCTCATTGTTCTAATGGTGATAATCTCAAACAGCCGTGTACATATATACAGGTCTGACGCCCGAACCCACTAATTGGCCTAGTTTAACATTATTGTTGTAATGGACAATATTTTGCGTCATGTTAAAAAAAAACAAAATTCCATAACAACAATGAGCCCATGAGGAATTAGCTCATCAGACCTGAACATAGGTGCACATCGTCTCAATCCAACGCCAAATATTGTCCATTACAAAAATGATAAAACAAGGCTATAATTGTCTAAAGTTATCAGTATCAGACCTACAAATTATGTGCACGTTGGTTTTTATAATTTTTGTCACCCCCCCCCCCCCCCCCCCCCGCCCATTTTTTAAAAATGCCATTGTTCCTATTTCTACTAATTGCACTATTATTCACGCCTGTTCGTATTTCAACTTTTTTACTCTCTCTCTCTCCCCCCCCCCCCCCCCCCCCCCTCTCCCAACAACCGGCAAATGGAATCCGACGTAATCAAAGTAACAAAAGAACAAAACAAAACTAAATACACAGAAAAAACTCCCAAAACAAACTTTATAATGCCGATTGAGCATTTCTAGCGATTTATCATGGCCAAATTACGTAACGCTGTCTTTTACAAATGGTCATGATGATTTTGATAATAATAATAATAATAACAGCAACAATAATGATAATAATTAATAATTATAATAATAATAATGATAATGATAATAATAATAATAATAATAATAATAATAATAATAATAATAATAATAATAATAATAATGATAATAACTAATAATAATAACAATAATAATAATAATAATAACAGCAACAATAATGAAAATAATAATAATAATGATAATAATAATGAAAATAATAATAATAATGATAATAATAATAATAATAATAATGATAATAATGATAATAAATAATAATAATAATAACAGCAACAATAATAATAATAATAATAATAATAATAATAATAATAATAATAACAGCAACAATAATGAAAATAATAATAATAATAATAATAATAAAAATAATAATAATAATAACAGCAACAATAATGAAAATAATAATAATAATAATAATAATAATAATAATAATAATAATAATAATAATGAAAATAATAATAATAAGAATAAGAATAATAATAACAGGCTATTGTTATTGTTGATGTAGTTATTGGAAGACCACTTGTTATTGTTGTTGTTGTTGTTGTTGTTATTCTTCTTCTTCTTCTTCTTCTTCTTCTTCTTCTTCTTCTTCTTCTTCTTCTTCTTCTTCTTCTTCTTCTTCTTCTTCTTCTTCTTCTTCTTCTTCTTCTTCTTCTTCTTCTTCTTCTTCTTCTTCTTCTTCTTCTTCTTCTTCTTCTTCTTCTTCTTCTTCTTCTTCTTCTTCTTCTTCTTCTTTTTTCTTCTTCTTTTCTTCTTCTTCTTCTTCTTCTTCTTCTTCTTCTTCTTCTTCTTCTTCTTCTTCTTCTTCTTCTTCTTCTTCTTCTTCTTCTTCTTCTTCTTCTTTTTATTCTTCTTCTTCTTCTTCTTCTTCTTCTTCTTCTTCTTCTTCTTCTTCTGTTTCTTCTTCATTGTCATCATCATCATTGTCCTCGTACGTCTTTATTATTGGTACGGCAGACACTTTGGTTCCATTGCATATATTAAATCCCTCTTCAGTCGTTGTGTATTCCAGTCCGTTTACACGCTTCATTGCATATTATATTCATTTAGGATTGTTGTGTCTCCCATGCGTGACTACAATGTGTAGGTACCTATGTATGGAGTTCCTCTCTAATTGGCACAAGTTGTGACAACATAATGTTATCCATAATAAAATCACAGAATATTAATAGCAAGTGCTTACAATTCCCTCGTTATTCAATCAGTCAACTTCTCTTAGTTGGAATAACACATAGCAGTAGTCTTCAATAGAAATAAACCAGTCAAGCTTAAAATGTATTTTAAAAAAATAAAATTCCCTTTATTCATTCATCCCATAGGAGAAATGAAAATGTTCCTTTTGGGTCTATTCCAAGGGAAGACTGGGGAATAACCTAAGCGTCAGCCGCAGTTAAGCGCCGCAAATTGAGTTCGGGCGAGATGACTTGGTTAAGGGAACAAGCGCAGCGGCGGGTGATCGAACTTGGTACCTTTCGGTTACTTTAAATAGCCTTAGAAATAGATCATTTGTCCTTAGCATGACCCAGATATTCTCCAAGCTCCTGTGTATAGGAACTAGGCTTTCCATTTTAACACGACTTTCGTTTTCAATAAGATTTAAAGGGAATGAGATTAGCGGAAGAGTAGCGTCCCTTGATTGGACGTCACCCATAGTCTGTAACGTCACCGGCGGAAAAGTTATTGGAGAGAGAACGTCATGTTGGTTGTGCGCATGCGTCTTTCGTCCTCGCTTCCGGTGAAAGCGGCTTGAGACACTTCAAAACCAAATCGACATTCTCTCTGCAAGGTGACGTCCAATTAAGGGATGCTACTCTTCTGCTAATCTCATTCCCTATTGACTCAAAGAAGCAAATGTAGTTCTGTAAACTGGTGCCAAAATTCGTATTTCTACGAATGTTTCGTAGTACTCGACAGGTCTGCATTATTGAAGGTTCCTCTGTCTGTGACCTCTTGTTACTTTGCCTGTCAAGCTATTGACATAGATGTCTTTTCAATTATTACCTTATAGATAGAATGCAGATGACGTCACTCAGGCCTTTGTTATTGTTTTTTGCCATCCGCGTTTGTGAGTTGTTCTCACTAAACTGTATTAACCAGACTATAAAAGTTCATGATTACACAGAGTTTGTGTGTTGGTCCCTTATACTTCCGGATGGCAATGTTGTGAACTCCTTGGCCAAGCGCATTCTATCTATAGTATGAGCCTTCAGTTCTTCATATCGACATACAGTGAATAGGGAATGGGATTAGCGGAGGAGTAGCGTCCTTTGATTGGACGTCACCCGGAGTCTGTGACGTCACCGGCGGAAGCGAGGACGAGAGACGCATGCGCACAACCAACACGACGTTCTATGTCTAATAACTTTTCCGCCGGTGACGTCACAGACTATGGGTGACGTCCAATCAAGGGACGCTACTCTTCCGCTAATCTCCTTCCCTATACACTTTTGAAAATTATACGTCAGTTATCGTATATTTTTTATTAAAACTAGATAGTCGAATAAACATTTCAGTTGATTTATTTTTGACTTAAAATCAAGTATAGGGAATGAGATTAGCGGAAGAGTAGCGTCCCTCGATTGGACGTCACCCATAGTCTGTGACGTCACCGGCGGAAAAGTTATCAGAGAGAGAACGTCATGTTGGTTGTGCGCATGCGTCTCTCGTCCTCGCTGACACCGCCTAGTGAGTTGTCGTTATTAGTGCTCATGGAAACAAGTGGTCCCATTTGTTGAATACATTTCACGATTTGTTTTCTTTTGTGGCCAAAAACTGGCATTTTGACGTCATTTTTTGGTCGATACGTTTCAATGCTTAATCCGTTGGATGTCGTAAAATCGTGTGACTCCATATTGTTTTTGAAAATCTTTTGGTATTTTTAAACTTTTTAATGGTCCGTAACAAACTAAAATGGTAGGCATGGACTTTTAATTGACCCGTAACACACCAAAATGGTAACCATGGACATTTAATTGATCCGTAACACACCAAAAATGGTAACCATGGAC
>NC_088374.1:19385957-19395957 GCF_034508935.2 Berghia stephanieae | reverse complement strand
AATTAATAAGTGTATCTTTTACATAAATTTTTTTGAGTTCTTGTAAACATTACATATAATATTTTTCTTCAATTTTTGTTTTTGATTTGTACAACTAATCTGAAAAAAGGATAGTTGTTTTGGATTCTCTGTATTGTAACGTATCAAACCGACGTGCATTTATTTTCAGGTCTGATAACCCAATTCCTTATGGGCTCATTGTTGTAATGGAAATCTAAAAGAATGACACAAAATATTGTCCATTCCAATAATGTTAAACTCGGCCCATAAGCGGGTTCAGTTGTCAGACCTGTATATTATACGTACACGATGTGTCGTCACACGTGAAGAGTTCAAGGGAAAATCACAGAAATCCGTTTAATGGAATTTTTTTTCCGACTGCCCCCTTTGAGTGACGCCCGCGGGGGAGGGGGAGGGGGATTAAAGTTTCCCTCTATAAATAGAAGAACGGAAACCTACAACACGATAATAGCCATTGTGTGGCCATGCGGTCTTGTGGTAAGACCGTGGCCTTCGTAAAAAGTTATGGCCTGACACTGACCACAAAATTACGTCAAAATGGCAGTCTTTTGCCACAAAAGAAAACAAATCGTGAGTTGTATTCAATAGTTCAACCAATGAAATAACTTGTTTCCATGAGCTCTACTCACGACAACTCACTAGGCGGTGCAAAAAACCAAATAATGACGTCAAACTGCCAGTCCTTTTGGATTTCAGTGTCAGGCTATAACATAACGATGGCTATGGTAAGACACACTTGCTCTCGGATCGGCGGAAGGACCTTGGTTCTTGCGAAGCCATCGTTATGTTATAGCCTGACATTGAAATCCAAAAGCTGGGTGGGGTTCCTGACCTCCCATAGTGGGCAGGGAGGTACATACTGTGTCTTCTATCCCCCTATATCTGTTTTCCAACTTGCTTTCTGTCTTTGTCTTGGATTGAGATTACTTGGTTTTGTCCTGGCCCTGGCTGAGAAGGTAACAGTCGAATGTATAGTAAGTTTTGGGAGATGATATTTTTTTCATTGTAAATCATCTCTCTGTTATGCACTGTGTTATGCTTTCTTTATATTATATATGATTTGTAAAACATTTGAGTGTGTTCCTCTTAGCGGGGACCTGTGCTTGTGTCTGTATGGGACTTTTAGTGATCTCAAACTAAGTACTTTGATAGAGCGCTTTTGGAATCTACACCTGTTTCTTATTTGAACCAATTCCCCTTTGTCTTCCCTTTTCTTGGGTGCTTTATTGTAATTCTAGAACTTTTTACTATCCCATTTTCTTCCTTTTTACTGGCGCTGATATGACTTTAATGTGTTGCAAGCGCCGTAAAACCCCTAAAAACATAAAACATAAATCCAAAAGGACTCGCAGTTTGACGTCATTATTTGGTTTTTGCACCGCCTAGTGAGTTGTCGTTAGTAGTGCTCATGGAAACAAGTTATTTCATTGGTTGAACTATTGAATACAACTCACGATTTGTTTTGTTTTGTGGCAAAAGACTGGCATTTTGACATCATTTTTTGGTCAGTATCAGGCCATAACTTTACGAGGGCCACGGTCTGAGTCACGCTCGGCGCGTGTTGTTGAGTCCTTGGAAAAAGACTCTTTAAATTACTCACATTCTCAGATGTAGAATGAGTACCTGGTCGTCCACAGCATTGCCTCTATCGGAGAAAAAAAATTGTACTATCGCCTAACAGGCGTCCTACACGTCTAGTGCAGTAACAGGGACCCCTCCCCCCTCTTTGTAAAGCGCTTTGAGCACGTTTAATGGAAATAGTGCTATCTATAGATAGTATGCGCTTGGCTAAGAAGCTCATAACATTGCCATCCGGAAGTAAACCGGACCAACACACAAAACTGTGTGTATCCATGAACGTTTATAGTCGGGTTAATACAGTTCAGTGAGCATTTCTCATAAACGCGGATGGCAAAAACAATAATAAAGGCCTGAGTGACGTCATCAGCATACTATCTACAATGCAATTCTCACTAAACTGTATTAACCAGACAATAAACGTTCACGGTTACACATAGTTTTGTGTGTTGGTCCCTTATTAATCCCGGATGGCAATGCTGTGAGCTTCTTAGCCAAGTGTATACTATCTATAACGGAGCGGTTTCGTTCTATAGATAGTATGAGTTTGGCAAAGAAGCTCACAACATTGTCATCCGGAAGTATAACGGACCATCACACAAAACTGTGTGTAACCTTAAACGTTTATATTCTGGTTACTACACTTTAGTGAAAATTACGTATAAACACGGATGGCAAACAAACAAAAAAAAAAACAAAAAAAAACACAAAACAAAACAAACAATAACAAAGACCTGACTGACGTCAACTTCATTTTATCTACTGATTTTTTTTTTTTTCAGCTTGAGATGTGTAATACTTGAAAT
Source organism: Berghia stephanieae (assembly GCF_034508935.2). Taxonomy (NCBI): domain Eukaryota; kingdom Metazoa; phylum Mollusca; class Gastropoda; order Nudibranchia; family Aeolidiidae; genus Berghia; species Berghia stephanieae. The sequence goes on along the minus strand of NC_088374.1, from coordinate 19,393,552 downwards.
AATTTTATAAGAGCGTAACGGTTTCGTTAAAAATTGGATAGGTTGGCATCATTGAAAGTTTATAGTCGATTACGTATAAAGCGTTTGAATGGATTTTCGTGACTTTGCGGTAATAATAAAATATTGACTTGAGTTGGAATGAGTGAGATAGAGGAGAGAGGTAGAGAGAGAGAGAGAGAGAGAGAGAGAGAGAGAGAGAGAGAGAGAGAGAGAGAGAGAGAGATAGAGAGAGAGAGGGGGGGGAGGAGAGAGAGAGAGAAGGTATAGAGAGAGAGAGTATATAGACAATGAGATAGAGAGAGAGTAGAGAGAGAGAGAGAGATAGACAGTGAGATAGAGAGAGAGGTAGAGAGAGATAGACAGTGAGATAGAGAGAGAGATAGACAGTGAAATAGAGAGAGAGGGAGAGAGGAGAGGGAAGGGAGAGAGAGAGGGGGGGGGGGGGGGGGGGGGGGGAGAGAGAGAGAGAGGTAGAGAGAGAGAGGTAGAGAGAGAGACAGGTAGAGAGAAAGGGAGAGAGAGAGAGGGAAGGAGAGAGAGAGAGACTGAAAATATGTACGTGTTTGTGTGCTTCCATGTGTGTGTGTGTGTGTGTGTGTGTGTGCGCGTGTGTGTGTGTGTGAATTACACGTAATTCAATTGTGAATTGTTTTTCTTTCTTTTTTTCTTCTTCTTTTTTTTTTTTCTTTTTGGTCTTTTTTTACAATGACAACACGATAAGGGAATAGCTACAACTAATGACGATGAATGATAAATACTGAAAAAAAAACATCACCACAATAATCAACAGAGATTTAAGGTGTGGACTGATTGGACATATGTGAGCCTCCGTCTCAAAACGGTATTATGTCCGGATGATTCAGACCCCAAAAAGTGAATTTAGAGATAGAATGATGAGAAATTGGAGCTTAGAAGTTTTTTTGCAATGCAAGAAATAGTCTTTATACTCCACCATAACGTACAGAAATTAAACCCAAGTTGGATATTTGTGGCTATGAATTCAATTTCCCTTACAGAGTAGATCCCGAATTAATACCGCCTTGTTACGGTGGGTCCACAATGTTGTGCGATACGTGACAACCACTGTTAGGACGATATGTGACCTGTTTACAATCTCTTTGTTTGTCATGGGAATACCCTCAAAACCACTGCAATAGGCTTCAACAGTCGTGACGTCACTTCCCTCGTATTGACGCATCCAGTCACATATGTGACCCTTCGCCTCAAAACGGTATTAAGTCCGGATGGTTAAGATGTTGAATATTGAATTTATAGCCAGAAATACCAAACTTGTCATGTGTTCAGTTTGTATGTTTTATTATTGAAGAAAATGGATACCATATTTTAGGGTGCTAATGCCGACAATTTATATTTTTGACCAGTTTAACATTTAATTCGGCTTTTAATTAAGCATCTGGTTCGTTCCGACATAATACGGTTTGAGACGATGGGTCACATATTATGGTGATAGAGGTGACAGTGTTAGTACATAATAACATTATTGTTTGTGTGTGTGTGTGTGTGGGGGGGGGGGGGGGGGGTGATATTATCATCAATAAGCGTCAACGGTTGTGACGTCACTTCCCTCGTAATGACGCATGGTAACTTAGTAACTGGTTCTGAACTATCGGAACAATGGCGGACGCCCTTATGAAATACTTCTCCGACGAAAGCATAAAAGTTTATCCATAGGAGAAAAAACATTATAAATCTGATCATGTTTTGACTTTTATATATACATTCTGATCACATGACACGTGAAAAAGTTCTAGCCAGCATGAAGATTAAAAAGTACCGATTTTCTTTGTTCAGAACCAAGCTGCTGGTTACTGGGCCGACGTGACATCAGACTATTTGAATCCAATCTATTCCCCATTATGACCATGTTAAAACCCCGCCCAATATACATCCCGTTTTCAAAAGTTTGCATGTCGTCTAGAATGCCCCCCCCCCCTCCCCTCCCCCCCCCCCCCCCCCCCCTTTTTTTTGATATAAAAAAGAATTAAAAAATTGAGCTTTATATAGCGCAATATCCACTAAATGTGCTCAAAGCACTTTACAAGGGGTCCCTGGTCAACACCAACATTTGACATGTAGGACGGGACATGACGCCTGTTAGGCGATATTACAATTTTTCGTACAAAGACACCGCTGTTAACGGCCAGGTACTCATTTTACACCTGAGTACGGTGAGAGAATGTGAGTAAAGAGCCTTTTCCAATGACTCAACTATGCGCCGAGCGCGAGGCTCGAACCCAGGACCTTCCGTTTCGAAAGCGAGTGTCATACCACAAGACCACATAGCCGCACACTAGACCACATAGCCTCACACTAGACCACATAGACCACATAGCCGCACACTAGATCACATAGCCGCACACTAGACCACATAGCCGCACAATATAAATAAAGATAATTGGAACGCGTATTTAGTACATGATTTATTACAGGCTGGGGTTACTGAAGTAGGTCTATCGGCCGATATAGACAAGAAAGACCACTGCAATGCACATGTAACAGGTACATATATGTGACCCATCGTAGCAAAGCGGTATATTCTGTCGGGATCCACTCGGTAAAGGGAAATTGAATTCATAACCACAAATATCCAACCTGGGTTTAATTTCTGTACGTTATGGTGGAGTATAAAGACTATTTCCTGCATTGCTAAAACTTCTAAGCTCCAATTTCTCATCATTCTATCTTTAAATTCACTTTTTGGGGTCTGAATCATCCCGACATAATACCGTTTTGAGACGGAGGGTCACATATTATACAGGTCTGACCTCCGAACCCGGGGTTATTGGCCTAGTTTCTACGTTGTTGAAATGGACAATAATTTTACGTCATTTATTTTTGGGTACTTTTTCGGGGGGGGGGGGGGGGGGGGGGGGGGGGGGGGGGGGGGGGGGGGGGGGGGGGGGGGGAGGGGGTAGTGTGGAGATTTCCATAATTATATGCCTGTAAGGAATTAGTAGGTTATCAGACCTGCAATTAAATTTCACGTGGACTGCTTGCAATAAAAATATTCTCCATTATGACCATGTGCTAAACATGATTATCGAACGTGTGCACGTCGTCCAGAGTGCCCCCCCCTCCCACACCCCCCCCCCCCCCCCCCCCCATTTTTTTTATTGTTTGTTGATATAATATAATACAGAGCTGTCAACTTGAAATTTCACAAACATTCGTAGTTTCCAAGGGGAAAAAAATTGAAGACAAAAAGTCACTTTAAAAGCTTTAGAAATATGTGAACCCCCGTATCAAAGCGGTATTATGTCGGGATCCACTCGGTAAGGGAAATTGAATTCATATCCACAAATATCCAACTTGGGTTTAATTTATGTACGTTATGGTGGAGTATAAAGACTATTTCTTGCATTGCAAAATCTTCTAAGGTCAAATTTCTCTATCTCTAAATTCACTTTTTGGGGTCTGAATCATCCCGACATAATACCGTTTTGAGACGGAGGGTCACATATAATATAGATAGAACGAAGATGACGTCACTCAGGTCTTTGTTATTGTTTTTTTGTTGTTGTTTTTTTTTGCCATCCGCATTTATGAGTAATGCTCACTGAACTGTATTAACCAGGCTCTAAACGTTCATGGATACACACCGTTTTGTGTGTTGGTCCATTATACTTCCGGATGGCAATGTTATGAGTTTCTTAGCCAAGCGCATACTATCTATAATTTGCCCCCGGCACGATCCAAACATGCTCCAAAGTCCTCAATATGTGACCCTCCGTCTCAAAACGGTATTATGATTCAGACCCCAAAAAGTGAATTTAGAGATAGAATGATGAAAAATCGGAGCTTAGAAGTTTTTGCAATGCAAGAAATAGTCTTTAAACTCCAGCATAACGTACAGAAATTAAACCCAAGTTGGATATTGGTGGCTATGAATTCAATTTCCCTTACCGAGTGGATCCCGACACAATACCGCTTTGATACGGTGGGTCACAATTTTCCTTTTCAACAAAATCTATTGAGTCAAAGAGGCGAAAGCAGTTCTGTAGCTGGAGCCAAAAAATTCATTCGTAATACTGTTCAACAGTCGTAACGTCACTTCCTTCCTAATGACGCATGGTAACTTAGTAACACTGGCTCTAAACTATCGGAACAATGGCGGACGCCCGTATGAAATATTTCTCCGGCGAGCATAAAAGCGTATCCAGAGGAAAAAAACACATTCGTTTGATCATGTTTTGACTTTTACACATTCTGATCACAAGGCATTTGCAAAGTTCTAGCCAGCATGATGAATAAAAAGTAATGATTTTCTTTGTTTAGAACCAAGATGGCCGCCGTTGCCGGGTGGCGTGACATCAGACTACTGAATCCAATTTGCCCCCGGCACGATCCAAAAATGCTCCAAAGTCCTCAATATAGGTTCTTAGGAATACAATTTTCCTTTTCAACAAAATTTATTGAGTCAAAGAGGGCGAATGCAGTTCTGTAGTTTGAGCCAAAAAATTCATTCGTAATTCTACGAGTTTTTCTCTAGCACTGGGCAGGTCTGATAATGATTGGAATCCACATTTATTTGGTAATAAATGATTTATTACATACCGGCTGGGGATACTAAAGTCTTTCGACCTATTTTGACGAGACCTTGAGACAGTACAATGACCGTCATCTTACAGAATGCCCCTAAAGTCTTAAAGATAACGGGCAGTGGTATGGTACCGTTATGTCATGGACGTTCACGGTTAAGGCTGTGAACGGAGTGCAGTCCCTTTCCTCTCCTGTTCATGAATATTCCGTGTGTGTCATAGCGTGGCCTTCGGAAAGTTATGGTCTGAGACTGACCAAAAAAAAAATGACGTCAAAATGCCAGTCTTTTGCCACAAAAGAAAACAAATCGTGAGTTGTATTCAATAGTTCAACCAATGGGATCACTTGTATCCATGAGCTGTACTAACGACAACTCACTAGGCGGTGAAAAAAACAAACAAATAATGACATCAAACTGCCAGTCCTTTTGGATTTCAGTATCAGGCTATAGATAGAATGCGGTTGGCCAAGGAGTTCACAACATTGCCATCCGGAAGTATAACGGACCAACACACAAACTCTGTGTAACCATGAACTTTTATAGTCTGGTTAATACAGTTTAGTGAGAACAACTCACAAACGCGGATGGCAAAAACAATAACAAAGGCCCGAGTGACGTCATCTGCATACTATCTATAACATAACGATGGCTACGCACGAGAACCCTCTAGGACTGGCAGTTTGGCGTCATTTTTTAAGGCTTGTGTAGCGTCCAGTGAGTTGTCGATAGTAGAGTAGAGCTCAAGGAAACAAGTTATTTCATTGGTTGAACTATTGAGTACATCTCACGATTTGTTTTCTTTTGTGGCCAAAACTGGCATTTTGACGTCATTTAATGGTCAGTGTCGGGCTACAGATAGTATGCAGATGACGTCACTCAGGCCTTTGTTATTGTTTTTGCCATCCGCGTTTGTGAGTTGTTCTCACTAAACTGTATTAACCAGACTATAAAAGTTCATGGTTACACAGAGTTTGTGTGTTGGACCGTTTTACTTCCGGATGGCAATGTTGTGAACTCCTTGGTCAAGCGCATTCTATCTATAACTTTACGATAGCTACGCTGACACTGACCAAAAAATGACGTCAAAAGACAAGTCTTTGGCCACAAAAGAGCACAAATCGTGAGTATGTATTGTGGGTGACGAGTTATCACATGATTTACTCGATCATATTATAGATAGTATGCAATTGGCGAAGAAGTTCACAACATTGCCATCCAGAAGTAAAACTGGCCAAATACAGAAACTGTGTGTAACCTTGAAGGTTTATAGTCTGGTTAATAGTTTAGTGAGAACTACTCATAAACGCGGATGGCAAAAACAATAACAAAGACATGAGTGACGTCATCTTCAAACTATCTATAAACGTTTAAGTTTACTCATACTTTTCTGCGTTGGTTTTATTCATCAAGCGATAGAACAGTGGGCATTTTACTTAGACACATACCAATGATAGTAAAACCTGTGTGTAGTTTGCTATAGATAAAATGCGCTTGGCCAAGGAGTTCACACATTGCCATCCGGAAGTATAACGGACCAACACACAAACTCTGTGTAACCATGAACTTTTATAGTCTGGTTTATCAGTTTAGTGAGAACAACTCACAAACGCGGATGGCAAAAACAATAACAAAGGCCTGAGTGACGTCATCTTCGAACTGTCTATAGATAGTTCGAAGTTGACGTCACTCTGGTCATCGTTGTTTGTTTTGTTTTTTTTTGCCATCCGCGTTTATGAGTAATGCTCACTGAACTGTATTAACCCGACTTTAAACGTTTATGGATACACACAGTTTTGTGTGTTGGTCATTTATACTTCCGGATGGCAATGTTATGAGCTTCTTAACCAAGCGCATACTATCTATATTTACCCATAACTGCCATTGTTTACATTATGACGACTGTCCGAGAGGCGTGGTTATTTAAGTGTCTATTCTCTGTCTAGCGCCATCACTGAGCAATCAATCCTTCATCATGTTCCCAGTCATTTTAAAAATAATATTTCCGAACAAGCTCTTTCGTTGTCTCCCTCTTCCTCTTTCCTCATTAATCTTTGCTTCAAGTATTGACTTCTGGAGCGTCGTATATGGCCATAGTGCGGCTATGTGGTCTAGTGGTATGACACTCGCTTTCGGATCGGAAGGTCCTGGGTTCGAGTTTTGCTTGGCGCATAGTTGAGTCCTTGGAAAAGGCTCTTCACTCACATTCTCTCACCGTACTCAGGTGTAAAATGAGTACCTGACCGTTAACAGCGTTGTTGTCTCTGTCGGGAAAAAATGTAATATCGCCTAGCAGGCGTCATGTCTCGTTAGCGTTCTATGTACGTGTTGCTATTGGCCAGGGACCCTTTGTAAAGCGCTTTGAGCACGTTTAGTGGATATTGCACTTTATAAATGCTCTACTTACCTCGTACGCCAGCGTTCTGTGCTTTGCAGTCACCGGAAGTAGGTACTTTCTTTATCATATCTTATTTGTTCCATCCAGTATCATTCTATTTGATTTTTTTTTTTCTCTCTTTATTTAAAATTACAACCAAACAAAATGAGATGACACAGAAAGCCCAAACAAAAGAAAAGCAAACACACCGATATAGATAGTTCGAAGATGACGTCACTCAGGTCTTTGTTATTGTTTTTTGCCATCCGCGTTTATGAGTAATTCTCACTAAACTGTAATAACCTGACAATAAACGATCATGGTTACACACAGTTTGTGTGTTGGACTGTTATACTTCCGGATGGCAATGTTGTATAGATAGTATGCGCTTGGCTAAGAAGCTCATAACATTGCCATCCGGAAGTATAACGGACCAACACACAAAACTGTGTGTATCCATGAACGTTTATAGTCAGGTTAATACAGTTCAGTGAGCATTACTCATAAACGCGGATGGCAAAAAACAATAACAAAGACCTGAGTGACGTCATCTTCGAACTATCTATAAAAATCAATTGAACAAGCTTACGTCATAACACACACACACAACATTCAGTTTAATGATTAAATATTTGACTTCATTATTATCATATTGTATTT
>NC_088374.1:19378457-19380957 GCF_034508935.2 Berghia stephanieae | reverse complement strand
TTGTTTAATCAATAAGAACATAAAATTGTTTTGTAGAGAGATTGTTTGTTTGAGTTTTTTAAAAATCAAATTTTCTGCTGGGTGAGCTAAGCCTGCCATTTTGGGGGAAAAAAATTCTGAAATTGATCGGTAAGGAGAGAGTTGAAGTGAGTTTTTCTTTTCTTTTCTTTTTTTCCTTTGGAATTTACGATTTTTTTAAATTTTCAAGTTGGCAGCTCTGAGTAGGTAATTTGTTGTTTATTTATCGGGATTGAGATAAACAGATTACGCTATTCAATAAGGTTGTAGAGGTCATCGTTTATAACGACGTGGCGTAATAATGTCACGTAGGCCTACATTCATTGGATTTTTTTATATACATAGTTCTAATTGCTACAATTCGACGTATACACACACACACACACACATATATTTAACATTGTTTTTAGTGGAAAATTTGTGTCATTTTTTTAAAGACTTCCATTACAACACAATGAGCCCATAAGGAATTGGGTCATGAGACCTGCAAATAACTGCACGTCGATGCAGTTGTATTGGTTGTAGTGTTTTAACACACACACACACACCCTCACTCACACATGCACATATTATATATATATATATATATATATATATATATATATATATATATATATATATATATATATATATATATTATTTTAATATTTACCACACTGTTGGAGGCAGTCTACATCGACGTTTCAGGCCTTTTCAGCCATCGTCAGGACTGTGTGACGATGGCTGAACAGGCCTGAAACATCGATGTAGACTGACTCCAACAGTGTGGTAAATATTAAAATAATAATTCGCTCCATTCTACATGTCGAGCACTATTCGTACCATATTTGTATCAAACACGACTCTCTCTCTCTCTCTCTCTCTCTCTCTCTCTCTCTCTCTCTCTCTCTCTCTCTCTATATATATATATATATATATATATATATATATATATATATATATATATACATATATATATATATATATATATATATATATATATATATATATATATATATATATATATATATATATATATATATTATAAAAACAAAAACCATGAAATAATAGTGCTTAACATTTTGATAAATGGAGCTATTTATAAAACATTTCAAGTATAATTAAGATTAACTTCTACAATATTGTTTCAAACGTTAGCTCTCATCAGGAAGTGGAATATATATATATATAATATATATATATATATATATATATATATATATATATATATATATATATATATATATATATATATATATATATATATATATATATATATATATGTGTGTGTGTGTGTATTCATTCCAAACATTGGGATTAACAAAATAATATGTTTTATATTATGTTTTACTTATTAATGGCGTATTAATATTATATTCATTTCAGTGATACCGATAAGAACAACAGTGACGTCATTTAGCTAATCAGCACTGTGCTCATTGTGTCCGGGTATCACAAATACCAACTATCTACATTGTACTGTAGTAGAAGTGGTGATTTTGGGATTGAAAAACCAATATGGCGGACGTTAGCACAATGGAGGCGAAATTCAACCAAATAAACATTGACAAAAACGGATGCGGTGGCGATTTTTGTTGCGACATCATGGACAAAGGCGGGAAGCTACTGACGAGCTGTGACGGAGATGCTTTCACGAAGGGCAGCAGCCAAAGATCATCTGCTAGTTCTGATGGGAAATTCACGGACCCTTCAACGATCACGCCGCCTGCCTCCATGGCCGAGCTGGTCTCGGCGCTTCACGAGGTGTTCGCCGAGGACGAGATCTGCGTGGAGTACGTACAGAAATTGATGACGTCATATAAGAGCAACCCTCTGGAATGGAAAAAGTTTGCCAAGTTCGACAAATACAAGTAAGATTTGTTGTTTTTTTTGTGTGTTTTTTTTTTTAATGTTTTTATTTTCCAGAAGCAATTGATGTATGATTGCATAACAGATCAGAAATGGTTTTACGAAATGGGAATATACGATTTATATTTTTCTTACAACCCCCCCCCCCCCCCATTCTATCTCTTCTCTCTCTCTCTCTCTCTTTCTCTCTCTCTCTCTCTCTCTTTCTCTCTCTCTCTCTCTCTCTCTCTCTCTCTCTCTCTTCCCTTTCTCTCAACGTGTCCATATATGCAAGTCTGACATCCTAACCCACGTAGAGACCAAGTTTAACATTGTTGTAATGGACAATATTTTGCATCATCTCTCTCTAGATTTCCATTACAACAATGTTTATTTTGTTTTGTCAAAAATAGAAGTCTGGATTGAGAACAGAAATTCAGAAAGGGAAGCAGGGAGCGACTTTTTGAAGTCATCATGTTCATTATGTGTTAATGTAACACATTGCATGCGCGTTTGCATCTGTGTTTACAAACATACATACACACATAAAATGGTTTTTTATATGTGCATCTGATTAGGAGTGACACTTCTTATTACTATTGATTGATGTTATACGATTAAATACAAATTATTCTGACAACATCTGCCCTTCTCA
>NC_088374.1:19365957-19370957 GCF_034508935.2 Berghia stephanieae | reverse complement strand
GAATGATGGGCCCCATAACAGTTTGGGCTATCAGACCTTCAAATAAGTGTAACGCGTCAATCGGTGATGATGATATTATAACGTTTTAACAAACTGGATACTCTCAGCTCTTTTTTGTTGTTGTTGTTATTGGCATTGATTCTTTACTTTACAAACAACACTACACAGCATGTTACAGACACTCCACTCGGTGTTATAGATAGTATGCGCTTGGCTAAGAAGCTCATAACATTGCCATCCGGAAGTATAACGGACCAACACACAAAAACTTTGTGTATCCATGAACGTTTATAGTCAGGTTAATACAGTTCAGTGAGCATTACTCACAAACGCGGATGGCAAAATCAATAACAAAGGCCTGAGTGACGTCATCTGCATACTATCTATACCAACTTGTTAAATCTTTGTTTACTTTCTACTCAACGCGCACGACTTTCACCAATTTTATCTCCTATCAAAAGAGTTGCCGCCAACTCACGTTGTTTCATACCAAAACTGTGAGTAACCCCCCCCCCCCCCCCCCGTTTATAAGGGTAATTTTTACGATAAGGGATTTCCGATAGCTCAGTGGTTAGAGCACTCGCTTCAACGGCGAAGGGGCCGAGTCAATTCCAGGTGAGGTCGAGATAATTTTTTTTTCTGTCCAACCCCCTTGTCCACCTATGAATAATTGGGTTGGGTAGCTGGATATGTTAGATCTGGCGGAAAGTACTTTGCTATTGTCCGATTCACGCTATAGAAACAGGGATAATTTTGATTCATTCACCTATTGTCTCTTAATGGATGCTTTTACAATGCATTTTTTAACTATTATCTTTGAGTACGAGTCTCTTGTTATTCAGTCTACGTACAATGCATAAACTTGTGAACATTTTCGTCAATACTCTTCAACAGTCCTAACGTCACTTCCTTCCTAATGACGCATGGTAACTTAGTAACTTTGGCTCTAAACTATCGGAACAACTCCCTCCCCCCCCCCCCCCCCCCCCCCCCCCCCCAAAAAAAAAAAAAAAAAAAAAAAAAAAAAAAATAGTCTGCCCTGATTGGGGATCGAACCTTAAACCTGCTGAGTACCGGTCAGACGTGCAACCATTACACCACAATGGCTAATCATTTGCCACTTTGGATAATAATATATTCTCGACTTCACCCGTAGTAGAACTACGAATTTTCGGGTCGTCCGAGCTGATAGTTATAGACAGTATGCAGATGACGTCACTCAGGCCTTTGTTATTGTTTTTGCCATCCGCGTTTGTGAGTTGTTCTCACTAAACTGTATTAACAAGACTATAAAAGTTCATGGTTACACAGAGTTTGTGTGTTGGTCCGTTATACTTCCGGATGGCAATGTTGTGAACTCCTTGGCCAAACGCATTCTATCTATAGACAGTATGCAGATGACGTCACTCAGGCCTTTGTTATTGTTTTTGCCATCCGCGTTTTGTGAGTTGTTCTCACTAAACTGTATTAACAAGACTATAAAAGTTCATGGTTACACAGAGTTTGTGTGTTGGTCCGTTATACTTCCGGATGGCAATGTTGTGAACTCCTTGGCCAAGCGCATTCTATCTATAGACAGAATGAAGTTGACGTCACTCGGGTCTCTGTTATTTTATTTTATTTATTTATTTTTGTTTTGCCACGTTTATGAGTAGTTCTCACTAAACTGTATTAACCAGACTCATGAGTTTTGTGTGTTGGTCCGTTATACACCCGGATGGCAATGTTGTGAGCTTCTTAGCCAAGCGCATGCTGTCTATATAAAGATATTTAATTCAATAAACTTTTTGAAAACAACGTTTTTATTGCTAGAGCTAGCTAGTATATCAAGAAGTTCAAAGCATTATTTTGATGGATAATCACAAATGGATAATCTTTAAGAGTAGTTATTAGGACTTCTTCTTCTTCTTCTTCTTCTTCTTCTTCTTCTTCTTCTTCTTCTTCTTCTTCTTCTTCTTCTTCTTCTTCTTCTTCTTCTTCTTCTTCTTCTTCTTTCTTCTTCTTCTTCTTCTTCTTCTTCTTCTTCTTCTTCTTCTTCTTCTTCTTCTCTTCTTCTTCTTCTTCTTCTTCTTCTTCTTCTTCTCTTCTTCTTCTTCTTCTTCTTCTTCTTCTTCTTCTTCTTCTTCTTCTTCTTCTTCTTCTTCTTCTTCTTCTTCTTCTTCTTCTTCTTCTTCTTCTTCTTCTTCTTCTTCTTCTTCTTCTTCTTCTTCTTTTTCTTCTTTTCTTCTTCGTCTTCTTCTTCGTCTTCTTCTTCAAGTACCAAGTCTGTGCCAGACATCGGTGATCATGGTACGCCATTCATCTCTCTGATCAGATAACCTCAGAAAACCCAATATTACTCTTCTCTTTCTTTGTCACCCAGCTGTTCAAACTATTCAAATATGTTTTTCTTGGTTTACCTTTACTCTATTTAGCTTCTATCTTCCTGTGAGAGCAAGATGTTCAATACATTTATGTCGATTTAGGTGCCCTAAAAATTGCATTTGTCTTGTTCTTATTGTACGAATTAATAACCTTTTCGTTTTAGTTTGCTCTAATACTTCTTCATTAGTTTTCTTCACTGTCCATGAGATTCTTAACATCCTAAGAAACCACATTTCTGCTGCCTCCAGTTTCTTTCTAATGTCTTCTGTAATTACTATTACCCCTGAAAAATAGGATTTTGTTGTTGTTTCAAATTTCAAGTTTGCAGGTAGGTCCATCTTTGCGTGTGAATCGAGTGCTCTATCAATTGAGCTAACAGGTCACCAGATGGAATAATAAACTCGCTTACAACAATGATAATCATGCGTACATGCGCGACAGATGTCTAATCCCAATTCCCCCCCCCCCCAGACTAACTTCATTTTACCCCCCCCCCCCCCCCCCACCAGACTAACTTCATTTTACGCCCCCCCCCCCCCCCAGACTAACTTCATTTTACGCCCCCCCCCCCCAGACTAACTTCATTACGCACCCCCCCCCCCCCCCCCCCATCCACATCCCCCCCCCCCCCCCCCCCAGACTAACTTCATTTACGCCCCCCCCCCCCCCCCCTCCACCCAACCCCACGACTTTATATATCGACCTGATCGGGTAGTAAATAAGTCACATCAATCGATAACCCTGTCTTGTCGTAGCGAGTCATCGTTAACTTATAGATAGATAGAACGCTATTGACGTCACTCATGTCTTTGTTATTGTAATAGTAATAAGTTCTTGGGGAAAAGCTTGACGATTTTTACATTTCTTTTTCTATGTGGTCTAGTGGTATGACACTCGCTTTCGGATCGGAAGGTCCTGGGTTCGAGCCTCGCGCTCGGCGCATAGTTGAGTCCTTGGAGAAGGTGTAAAATGAGTACCTGGCCGTTAACAGCGGTGTCTTTGTTCGAAAAAATTGTAATATCGCCTAACAGGCGTCATGTCCCGTCCTACATGTTTAATGTTGCTGTTGACCAGGAATCCCTTGTAAAGCGCTTCGAGCACTTTTAGTGGATATTGCGCTATAATATAAAGCTAAATTTTTTAAATTTATTTTTGTTTTGTTAAAACAACAACCAAAACCAATAACAACAACCTACCCCCCCCCCCCCCCCCAAAAAAAAAATAGAAAAGAATATCTTGACTGATTTAGCAAAATAAGTACAGATATGTTCGAGCCGTTTCCCATTGACCTCGTGACCTATAGAAGTTGTAAGTAGGACTCAAGAGGGAGCTGAATACCATGTGCGGCTATGTGGTCTAGGGGTATGACACTCGCTTTCGGATCGAAGGTCCTGAGTTCAAGCCTCTCTCGGCGTATAGTTGAGTCCTTCTCTCACCGTACTCATGTGTAAAATGAGTACTTGGCCTATAACAACGTTGTCTCTGTCGAAAAAACAATTTTGTAATATCGCCTAACAGACGTCATGTTTCATTCTACATGTTACATGATGTTGTTGGTCAAGGACCTCTTGTAAAGCGCTTTGAGCACATTAAGTGGATATTGCGCTATATAAAAGCTCTTTTTTTTGTAGAACCATTTTTCTTTTTCTTTTTCTTTTCTTTTTTTTTCCCCCTTTTTTTTTTCTTAGTGGTGGACTTGTTTTTTGTATTTGTTTTTTGACATCATCATCATTTATAGAAAGTCCTGGCTTCTAGTTCCGCTCTGAGCGGCGCATAGTTGAGTTCTTGGAAAAGACTAAAGACTCTCTACTCAAATTCTCTAACCGTAGTCAGGTGTAAAATGAGTACCTGGTCGTTAACAGCGTTGTCTCTTGTCTTTTAAATAAAATGTAATATCACCTAACAGGTATCATGCTACATGATAGGTTTTGCTGTTGGCCAGGGGCCTCTTTTTTAAAGTCGTTTTGAGCACGTTTTGTGGCTATCGCGCTATAGATAGTATGCAGATGACGTCACTCAGGCCTTTGTTATTGTTTTTGCCATCCACGTTTGTGAGTTGTTCTCACTAAACTGTATTAACCAGACTATAAAAGTTCATGGTTACACAGAGCTTGTGTGTTGGTCCGTTATACTTCCGGATGGCAATGTTGTGAACTCCTTGGCCAAGCGCATTCTATCTATAGATTGGCTAAGAAGCTCACCACTTTGCCATCCGGAAGTATACCGGACCAACACACAAAACTATGTGTAACCTTGGATGGCCCAAATAACCCCCCAAAAAACAAAAATAAAAACAAAAAACAAAAACAAAAACAAAACAATAACAAAGGCCTGAGTGACGTCATCTGCATACTATCTATATATGAAATGTCAAGCAAGAAGGTAGGCGGAAAAGGAACTGACTTGTGGGTGGACGGTTTGTGTCCGGTGTAGCTTGATTTTATTTGTGTCCAGATTGACCACACCAGCAGCAGGTGGTGACGGAAGGTGTGGCGAAATATTTAATTAATGAGAAAAATGTATCCGATAGTTTGGGATAGGCTTGGTGAACAATACTGTCTTATGGATTTAGATATAATATTATTGTTGGCCTTTGTGGGTGGGATGGAATGTTAGGGGGGGGGGGGGGGGGGGGG
>NC_088374.1:19350322-19360322 GCF_034508935.2 Berghia stephanieae | reverse complement strand
TTCTTCTTCTTCTTCTTCATTCCTCTGATGGACATCTATGGCTGCAGTCCGATATCTGCTATGAAGTCTGTGGTCCGCTTTAGGTCCTCAGCCTCACCATAGAGCTTTGTGTTGAGTGTTGTAGGGGTGACCAGTGGTTCGAACGTTGCACGTTGTATAATGGGCAATCCATAAGCACATGTAAAGTGGTTTCATGGTCGGTTCCACATGGGCAATAAGGGGTTGTTCCAATACCTAGCTTTGTAAACGTATGTCCTCTTAGTCTATTGTGTCCTGTTCGGAGGCGGAATAGAGTTACTTGGCTACTTCGCTGAATGGCATGGATTGGATCCTGCTTGTTGTGTTCTAGGTGTGTGTCATTCCATTCTTTGTCTATTTTTAGCTTTATTATTTTCTTTTGCTGATGGTAAGTGATTGACGACTTCGGTTGTTCCTTCTGGGCTCCTTCTTTGGCCAGTTGATCATTCAATCTAGAGATTTTTGCTGCTTTTCAAAATTGGAAAAAAATGTATTAAAAATGAGCATGTGCATAGACAGTTTTATTCAACTACCATTAACATGTAAAAACTAAAAACTTTGATACTACGCCTATAATTTGTCTCAGAAAAATGTATTGAAATAATAGGCATGGGGTAAAAAAAGTAGCCCTGGTAAACTACGGATGTAGTCGGTGTTAGGGTTGAGTGAGTAAAAACTTGTGGAATTGAAAGTTGATGCCAGATTACGTGAGTGATTTTAAAGATTTTGAAGTGTTATCTTAATCATTGTGAGAGTAAATTGTTGATTTTAAAGTTTTAACTATAGCGACTACAAGTCATTAACCTCTCCTTACCAGCCATTTTCAGGATTTTCCCAAGACTTCAAACCCAACTAACACAAAAATAGATTTTTTTATCACTCAAACACAAAATTTGTCCAAATCTATAGAGGCAAAGTCGCCCCATTTGATGATACTCTTGGAATCTACGTCTGTTCCCTTGTTGAACCAATTCCCCTTTGTCTTCCTTTTCCTTGGGCAATTTAATTGTAATTCTTGAACTTTTGACTGTCCCATTTTCTTCCTTTTTAACGCCGTAAAACCCATAAAATTAAAAACAAAAAAAATTAGAGTTATCTGGCTTGCTAATAAGGTCAATGGTTGAAATGTAAATATTTTAAATTCAGACTTGGTTTGTGCTCATACTATGTGGATGGAAGTTTGAAGCTTTGAAACAATAATACCAAAACAATTTGGGTTAACAGACTTGCTAATAAAGTCAATGGTTGAAATGTACATATGTGACCCTCCGTCTCAAAACGGTATTATGTCGGGATGATTCAGACCCCAAAAAGTGAATTTAGAGATAGAATGGTGAGAAATTGGAGCTTAGAAGTTTTTGCAATGCAAGAAATAGTCTTTATACGCCACCATAACGTACAGAAATTAAACCCAAGTCGGATATTTGTGGCTATGAATTCAATTTCCCTTACCTAGTGGATCCCAACATAATACCGCTTTGATACGGTGGGTCACATATTTTAAAATTCAGTCTCGGTTTGTTTGTATTTTGTTTCTTTGTTTAGCTTTTTCTTTTTCCTTTTGTTTGTCTGATCTTCGATTCATGTCACATTCATTGAAGAACACTGTTTGTTTCAGTGGAATGTAACGTTATAATGCGTTATATTGTAGGATCATTTTTTATTTAATATAAATAATTATATTATGAAATTCACAGCATTGATAACTAAGAAGCTCTGTGGCCCCATGCAGGCTGTAAATATGCTATGTGCAGTTCAGAAACCATGCCATTTGTAGGCTGTAAATATGTTATGTGCAGTTCAGACTCCATACCATTTGTAGGCTGTAAATATGTTATGTGCAGTTCAGACTCCATACCATTTGTAGGCTGTAAATATGTTATGTGCAGTTCAGACTCCATACCATATCCAGGCTGTAAATATGTTATGTGCAGTTCAGACTCTATACCATATCCAGGCTGTAAATATGTTATGTGCAGTTCAGACTCCATACCATTTGCAGGCTGTAAATATGTTATGTGCAGTTCAGACTCCATACCATATCAAGGCTGTAAATATGTTATGTGCAGTTCAGACTCCATACCATTTGAAGGCTGTCACTATGTTAGGTGCAGTTCAGACTCCATACCATTTGCTGGCTGTAAATATGTTTTTGTGGTTTGGGCCACATGCTATTTGCAGGCTGTAAAAATGTTTATGCGGTTCGGGCCACATGCTATTTGCAGGCTGTGTAAATGTTTATGCGGTTCGGGCCACATGCTATTTGCAGGCTGTATAAATGTTTATGCGTTTCGGGCCACATGCTATTTGCAGGCTGTAAAAATGTTTATGCGGTTCGGGCCACATGCTATTTGTAGGCTGTAAATATGTTAATGCGGCTTTCTCCCCCCTGTGCCATTTGCAGGATTGTAAATATGTTAGTGTAGTTTGGTCCACATGCTATTTACAGGCTGTAAATATTATGTTGGTGAAATTTGGGCCACATGCAATTTACAAGTTGTAAATATATTAACTCGGCTCGGGCCTTATGCCATTTACAGCTTTTGCAAGAACATGTAGACTGCCCGAATATTGCCTTATTGAAAATGAGCTTTGGTAATTTGTTTGTTTTCATTCCTTTTTTTTATATTCTCTTCGTCTTTTTTTTTAAATGGTGCCAGATTTTATTGTAAAAGATGTGTACATATATGCAGGTCTGACATCCGAACCAACTTATGGGCCAAGTTTAACATTGTTGTAATCGACAATATTTTGCGTCAATTCTTTTGATATTTCCATTACAACAATGAGCCCGTAAGGAATTGGGTTATCAGACCTGCAAATAAGAGCACATCGATTGTAAATGAAACTTCCATATCTATACATACTTGGCAATGCATGCAAAAATATTTTTGCTGGACTCAAGACAAAAGGCATTTGTTGTTTCATTTTGGTTAGAAGAAAACTGTTCGGTGCTGCCGATATTAAAGTTAAAAGTCGTCCTTTAGAGTGATTGAGCCCATGAAAGCCAGAGTTTATCCCAGTCTCTATAGCGTGAAATGGACAATAGCAATTGCTTGCCATCCTTTGGATAGGACGATAGTCTATTATCGCAAAGTACTTACCGCTAAATCTAACAGTAACAGATGCAGTTACCCGTTCACTGATGGGTGGACAGGTGGTGGGGGGGTCAGAAAATATAATCTAGACACTGCACCCGGGATCGACCTTGGTCCCTTTGTGTGTGAAGTGAGTGCTCTACCAACTGAGCTATCGAGATCCCCTGCTGCTGATATTGATCCTTTAAAATGATAGTCATCACGTCAAACTTGACAGCACAACTGTTAATTCTTTGGGGAAAAAAAAAGTCAAATTTGACAACAAAGTGTTAATTCTTTGAGGGGGGGGGGGGGGGGGGGGGGGGGGGGGGGAGGGGGGGGGGGGGGGAAAAGATGTCAAATTTAAGACAAAAGTGTGAATTCTTTAAAAAATGTTTCAAATTACTTACAGAATTAACACTTTCATTGTCAAATTTGACAACATCTTTTCAGGACTTAACACTTTATAATTCGTGAAATTTGACAGCAAAAGTGTTAATTCTTTTTAAAAAAGTAATTTTTTTTTTCTAACCAAAATGAAAGGGAAAAAAGACAACGTTCATTTGTCTTGTTGTGGGATTGAATATGGTATTCTATACTATTAGCATTAAGTACTTTTTCTTTAACCAAACACGTATTTTAAAACTTGGCCAGAAAACTCGTCCTTCAAATATCGATCGATTTGAAACGACCCTCATCTTGGCAAAAACTCTCAAACCTGGGACTAACGAAGTCTTACTTAAAGTCTCAGATTTGAGAGTGTATTGGGTTGTTTTTTTTGTTGTTTTTTTTTTTTGCCAAGACGAGGGTCATTTAAATAGATCAATAAATAATTGTTTTGTTCTCACGGAAAATGAAATTATATAAGAAAATAAAAATTATCTATTTATCCACATGGCGAGTTGTTGTTCTGTTTATTATTATTATTATTATTATTATTATTATTATTATTATTATTATTATTATTATTATTATTATTATTATTATTATTATTATTATTATTATTATTATTAATATTATTATTATAATTATTATTATTAATATTATTATTATAATTATTATTATTATTATTATTATTATTATTATTATTATTATTATTATTATTATTATTATTCATTATTATTATTATTATTGTTATTAATATTATTATTATTATCATCATTATTATTATTATTATTATTATTATTATTATTATTATTATTATTATTATTATTATTATCATTATTATTATTATTATCATTTTTATCATTATTATAATATTATTATTAATATTATTATTATTATTATTATTATTATTATTATTATTATTATTATTATTATTATTATTATTCTATCAATATTCGAAGGACGAGTTTTCTGGCCAAATTTTTAAATACGAGGTTTTCCAGAGTACGGCAGTTAACTGGTTCGTCATCAGCATTACTTATCAATTGGCTTCAACAGTCGTTACGTCACTTCCCTCATAATGATGCTTAGTAACTTAGTAACTGGTTCTAAACTATCGGAACAATGGCGAACGCCCTTATGAAATACTTCTCCGACGAGCATAAAACTGTATCCAGAGGAGAAAAACATTATAAATCTGATCATGTTTTGACTTTTATTATACATTCTGATCACATGACATGTGAAAAAAGTTTTAGCCAGCATGAAGAATAAAAAGTAATCATTTTCTTTGATTAGAACCAAGCTTCTGGTTGCTGGGCGGACGTGACATCAGGCTATTGAATCCTACTAGTGGCTGGTGTTCTGGGTGTTTTATATTAGTTTTTCATTTATTTTTCATCATTTTGTGGTGTTTTAAAACAAATTGTTTTGTTCTCACGGAAAATGAAATTATATAAGAAAATTAAAATTATCTATTTATCCACATGGCGAGTTGTTGTTCTGTTATTATTATTATTATTATTATTATTATTATTATTATTATTATTATATTATTATTATTATTATTATTATTATTATTATTATTATTATTATTATTATTTATTATTATTATTATTGTTGTTGTTGTTGTTGTTCTTGTGCAGGGAAGATTGTTTAATTTTGATGCCAACGATAACGATGATAATGATGGCGATAGTAATAATAATGATGATGATTATGATTACGATTATGTTTATGACAACGACAATTATTGTAATAATAAAGACGACGATGATGATGATGATGATGGCGACAGTAATGATAATATTATAATGATTATATTTATGATTACGATGATGCTTAACACAACGACAATTATAATAATAAAGTTGATGATGATGATGACAACGACAATTATTATATAATAAAGACGACGATGATGATGATGTCTATGACAACGACAATTATTATAATAATAAAGACGACGATGATGATGATGATGATGATGTCTGTGACAACGACAATTATTATAATAATAAAGACGACGATGATGATGATGTCTGTGACAACGACAATTATTATAATAATAAAGACGACGATGACGATGATGATGATGATGTCTGTGACAACGACAATTATTATAATAATAAAGACGACGATGATGATGATGATGATGATGATGATGATGTCTATGACAACGACAAATTATAATAATAAAGACGACGACGATGATGATGGCGACAGTAATGATAATGATGATATTTATAATTAAGATTACGATGATACTTGTGACAACGACAATTATTATAATAATAAAGACGACGACGATGACGATGATGGCGACAGTTATAATAATGATGATATTTATGATAACGATGATACTTATGACAACGACCATTATTATAATAATAAAGACGACGATGATGATGATGGCGACAGTAATGACGATGCTAATGACAACGACAATTATTAATTATAATAATATCATCGTTCAAAAAGTGTTTAGAACTCCAGGGAAGCAACTCAAATTCTCGTCAATTCAATTTCAGTGTTAATTGGACTTCCTCTCTATATATCTGACCGTCTTTTTTCTAATCTATTTCCCCATTTTTCTATATCTATCTATCTATATATATATATATATATATATATATATATATATATATATATATATATATATATATATATATATATATATATATATATATATATATATATATATATATATATATTTATCTATCTATCTTTCTATTTATCCATCTATGTGGATGGGTTTCCTGACTTTCCATAGTGGGCAGTGAGGTTTCCACTCTGTCCTTTATCCCCCTTTATCTGTTTTCCATCAGGCTTTCTGTCTTTGTCTTGAAATGAGATTACTTGGTTTTGTCCAGGCCCTGGCCGGATACTCTAGCTGGGAGGGAAACAGTCAAATGTATAGTTAAGAGTTTTGGGAGATTATATTTTTTCCTTGTAAATCATCTCTCTGTTAGGTATTATTATATTTGTTGTTTTGAATGTATAATGTAGTAGGGACCTGTGCTCGTGTCTGGATGAGACTTCTAGGTGATCTCAAACTAAGTACATTGGTGGTATGCTCTTGGAATCTACACCAATACCTTATTTACACCATTCCCCATTATCTTACCATTTCTTGGTGCTTTAATTGTAATTCTAGAACTATGTACTATCCCATATTCTACCCTTTTATTGATATGACCTAAACGTGTTGCAAGCGCCGTAATACCATTAAAAACAAACAAAACTATCTTCTGTCCCCTTTATCTGTTTTCCATCAGGCTTTCTGTCTTTGTCTTGGAATGCCAATCTATCTATCTATCTACTAACTATCTATCTATCTTTCTATCCACCCATCCACCTATCCTAACACCTAAAATATACCTCAACTCAAGGTCTGGGCCCTATCTGTAACATACAAGGGGGGATCTGACCACACTTCTCCCACCCATCCACCCATCCACCTATCTATCCATCTATCTATCTATCTACAACTCAACGTCCATGCCCTATCTGTAACATACAAGGGAGGATCTGACCACACTTCTCCCACCCATCCACCTATATATCTATCCATCTATCTATCTACAACTCAAGGTCTGGGCCCTATCTGTAACATACAAGGGAGGATCTGACCACACTTCTCCCACCATCCACCTATCTATCTATCTATCTATCTATCTACAACTCAACGTCTGTGCCTGTCTGTACCATACGAGGGAGGATCTGACCACACTTCTCCTACCCATCCACCTATCTATCTATCTATCTATCTATCTACAACTCAACGTCTGTGCCCTATCTGTACCATACGAGGGAGGATCTGACCACACTTCTCCTACCCATCCATCTATCTGTCTATCTATCTATCTATCTATCTACAACTCAACGTCTGGGCCCTATCTGTAACATACAAGGGAGGATCTGACCACACTTCTCCCACCCATCCATCCACCTATCTATCCATCCATCTATCTATCTACAACTCAACGTCTGGGCCCTATCTGTAACATACAATGGGGGATCTGACCACACTTCTCCCACCCATCCATCCATCCATCTATCTATCTATCTATCTATCTATCTACAACTCAACGTCCATGCCCTATCTGTAACATACAAGGGGGGATTTGACCACACTTCTCCCACCCATCCACCTATCTATCTATCTATCTATCTATCTATCTACAACTCAACGTCTGGGCCCTATCTGTAACATACAATGGGGGATCTGACCACACTTCTCCCACCCATCCATCCATCCATCTATCTATCTATCTATCTATCTATCTATCTATCTATCTATCTATCTATCTATCTATCTATCTATCTATCTATCTATCTATCTATATCTCAACGTCTGGGCCCTATCTGTAACATACAATGGGGGATCTGACCACACTTCTCCCACCCATCCATCCATCTATCTATCTATCTACATCTCAACGTCTGGGCCCTATCTGTAACATACAAGGGGGGATCTGACCACACTTCTCCCACCCATCCATCCATCTATCTATCTATCTACATCTCAACGTCTGGGCCCTATCTGTAACATACAATGTGGGATCTGACCACACCTCTCCCACCCAGCCACAGCAAGATCCGTTTGGCACCACAGATAGCCCAGGGAGTCCGGATCCCTGCAGAAGTTTCTGGCACTCGTCACGTTGCCATGGTCTTCCAGGAAGAAAAAGCTCCTGAGGACGTAGAAAGGGTCGTCCTTCCACATCTTGCAGGCGTGTCCGCTCTGCGTGGTGCTCACTGTGCCCGCGTAGACGTGTCGTTGGCTCAAGATTATGGTGGTTGGTGTGTAGCAGCTTGTGGCTGAGAGGAAATAAATAAATAATGATGATGATAATAATAATAATAATGATGATGATGATAGTAATAAAAATGATGATGATGATGATGATAATAATAATAATAATAATAATAATAATAATAATAATAATAATAATAATGACGATGATGAAAATAGTAATAATGATGATGATGATGATAATAATAATAATAATAATAATAATAATAATAATAATAATAATAATAATAATAAAAATGACGAGGACGATGATGATGATGATGATGATGATGATGATGATGATGGTGATTCGACATATACAATATACGCAAATAAGTACAGGTCATGGTGGTAATATCAGATTTTTACTGTCCATGAATAAAACTATTCGTCATTTATTAGTTACACGTTCTATGACATTGCATGATAACCAAAAGACGTGTAGAAAGGACACACACCACAAACACGTTGTCATTTATGACGTCAATTCATTCAATCCTAGAGATTTTTGCTACTTTTCAAAATTGGATTCAGTAGTCTGATGTCACGCCCCCCGGCAACGGCGGCCATCTTGGTTCTAAACAGAGAAAATCATTACTTTTTATTCTTCAAGCTGGCTAGAACTTTTCATATGTCTTGTGATCAGAATATGTAAAACATGATCAAACTTATGTGTTTTTTTCCCTCTGGATACGCTTTTATGCTCGCCGGAGAAATATTTCATACGGGCGTCCGCCATTGTTCCGATAGTTAAGAGCCAGTGTTACTGTTACCATGCGTCATTAGGAAGGAAGTGACGTTACGACTGTTGAGTCCTATTGGAAAGAATGTATTAAAAATGAACGTGTACATAGATAGTTTTATTCAACGACCATTAATTAACATGCAAAAACTAAAAACATTAGCTTTGATATTTACGCCTATAATTTGTCTCAGACAAAATGTAATAATAAATAGGAATGGGGTTAAAGTAACCCCGGGTATAGATAGTATGCGCTTGGCCAAGGAGTTCACAACATTGCCATCCGGAAGTATAACGGACCAACACGCAAACTCTGTGTAACCATGAACTTTTATAGTCTGGTTAATACAGTTTAGTGAGAACAACTCACAAAAGCGGATGGCAAAAACAATAACAAAGACCTGAGTGACGTCATCTGCATACTATCTATAATTAGTCTCAGAAAAATGTAATAATAAATAGGCATGGGGTAAAAGTAACCCCGGGTATAGAGAGATTGCGCTTTGCCAAGGAGTTCACAACATTGCCATCCGGAAGTATAACGGACCAACACACAAAACTCTGTGTAACCATGAACTTTTATAGTCTGGTTAATACAGTTTAGTGAGAACTACTCACAAACGCGGATGGCAAAAACAATAACAAAGGCCTGAGTGACGTCATCTGCATACTATCTATAGTACGGATATAGATATTTCGAAGATGACGTCTCTCAGGTCTTTGTTATTGTTTTTTGCCATCCGCGTTTATGAGTAATGCTCACTGAATTGTAATTACCTGACTATAAACGTTCATGGATACACACAGTTTTGTGTGTTGGTCCGTTATACTTCCGGATGGCAATGTTAAGAGCTTCTTAGCCAAGTGCATACTATCTATAGTCGGTGTTAGGGTTGAGTGAGTTAATGTGTAAGGACATGACACGATAACGATGAGATATGAAAAGAGGAAATACACATCGTAATATTATAGTTATAGACA
>NC_088374.1:19325322-19345322 GCF_034508935.2 Berghia stephanieae | reverse complement strand
CGTACATAAATTAAACCCAAGTTGGATATTTGTGGCTATGAATTCAATTTCCCTTTACCGAGTGGATCCCGACATAATACCGATTCGATACGGTGGGTCACATATAAAAAGCTAAATTAATGACAGCACTGTCAATGAAAAACGTGCGTCTTCGGAAGTACATAAAGCTTTTAAAATGGGAAGAAATTAGGATTCGAAAGAAAGTTTTGTTTGAGAAGTCCCAGGTTTCAGAGTTTTTTGGCAAGATGAGTGGACAACGTGGCTCAGCGTTACGGTCTTTGCTGCTTCGTACCCGAAAGGTACCGAATTCGACCGCCCATCACTGCGTTTTGTGGCCTTGAGCAAGACACCTCGCCCTAGCTCAATTTGCGGCGCTGCACTGCGGCTGACGCCTGGGTTATTCCAGACTACCCTTGGAATTAGACCCAAGAAACAAATATCCCCTATGGGATGACTGAAGGGAATTTTATTTATTTATTTATTATATTTCAATCGATTCATATTTGAAGGACGAGTTTTCTGGACAAATTTTTTTATACGTGAATTTTGTTTTTATTTTTGTTGTTGTTGTTGTTTTTTGTTTTGTTTTTCAGAACAGAACAAGACAGAAGAGTAGAGTTACCCGTGGTCTGTTTAACAATGGGATGAAATACGAGATTTGTTGTTTGAGGACATTTGGAATTCTATTTCATTGTGTAACGGTACGCCAGTCTAATTAATGAAATGGTGGAATGTTTCAAAACTCTTATTTGTTCTTCGATTTCAATTAATAGACAGTATGCGCTTGCCTAAGAAGTTCACAACATTGCCATCCGGAAGTATAACGGACCAACACACAAAACTGTGTGTATCCATGAACGTTTATAGTCTGGTTAATACAGTTCAGTGAGCATTACTCATAAACGCGGATGGCAAAAAACAATAACAAAGACCTGAGTGACGTCATCTTCGAACTATCTATATTTTATCATCTCTCTATCATCATTAATTTCATCTTCTGTTTATAATCCGAATCAATTACCTCCCCTGATATCTTTCCATCTTAAAAATCGTCTGAAAACATTTAGTTGAAATTGGATTCAGTAGTCTGATGTCACGCCGCCCGGCAAAGGCGGCCATCTTGGTTCTAAACAAATAAAACCATTACTTTTTATTCTTCATGCTGTCTAGAACTTTTCATATGTCTTGTAATCAGAATGTGTAAAAGTCAAAACATGTTCAAATTTATGGGTTTTTTTTTTTCTCTGGATACGCTTTTATGCTCGCCGGAGAAATATTTCATACGGGCGTCCGTCATTGTTCCGATAGTTTAGAGCCAGTGTTACTAAGTTACCATGCGTCATTAGGAAGGAAGTGACGTTACGACTGTTGAAAAGCATTTGACATGATAACTTAGATTGTACGAGACTTTACTCAATATTTTTTACTCCTTGGAAAAACAACTGGTTCAAAAGTTATCTTATTAACGATCTATAGATACTATGCGCTTGGCTAAGAAGCTCACAACATTGCCATCCGGAAGTATAACGGACCAACGCACAGAACTATGTGTACCCTTGAATGTTTGGAGTCTGGTTTATACAGTTTAGTTAGAATTACTGATAAACACGGATGGCAAAAACTTCGTTCTATCTAAGTCCGTTTCTAATTCATGATCATACTCTTTGGCTCGTATATTATTATTAAAACCCATCTGAAAATTTTTATTGTAATTTGACACGATGGCCTAGATTGCACTAGACTGACGTCTACATATATGCAGATCTGACATCCGAATGTAATTATGGGCCTCGTTTAACATGGTTGTAATGGACAATATTTTGCGTCATTTTAAAAGATTTCCATCACAACAAAGAGTCCATAATGAATTGGATTATCAGACCTGCACATAAGAGCACTTCGCATTAGACACTAGTAATTATTTTTTGTTCATTGGAAAAACAACTGGTTCAAAAGTTATCTTAATAACGATCTATTTAAAACCAAAAAAAAAAAAAAAAAAAAAAAAAAAAAAAAAAAAAAAAAAAAAAAAAAAAAAAAAAAAAAAAAAAAAAAAAAAAAACAAAAAAAAAAAAACAACCAAGGCCGCCGCCGAGCATCCAGAAATAGTAGATTTACCCTATAGATAGTTCGAAGATGACGTCACTCAGGCCTTTGTTATTGTTTTTGCCATCCGCGATTGTGAGTTGTTCTCACTAAACTGTATTAACCAGACTATAAAAGTTCATGGTTACACAGAGTTTGTGTGTTGGTCCGTTATACTTCCGGATGGCAATGTTGTGAACTCCTTGGCCAAGCGCATTCTATCTATAACATAACGATGGCTACGGTCGTACAGATTAAATTCGCATTCCACTCTCTTTCCTTTTTACACACACACACACACACACACACACACACACACACACACACACACACAAAATAATAATAAAATAAAATCACCCACAATATTTTGTGAGTGGAACATGGATGGGAATGTTCTGTATGTTGATTTGTTTTGTGTGTGTGTGTGTGTGTGTGTGTGTGTGTGTGTGTGTGTGTGTAAGGGGGGGGGGGATTCTGCTCTGTGTCCACGCAGCGCCCCTACCTGAAAATAGTACACATAACTTATGTTGTTTGGGTTACTGTAACGCACTAAAGTTCTGGCTGGTAAAAATGAATAAACTGTAAAACATCAAAATGAGAGTTTTTATACAGAGCAATATCCACTCAAAGTATCAAAGCGCTTTACAAGGGGTCCCAGGTCAACAGCAACACTTAACATGGAGGACTAGACATGACACTTGTTGGGCGATATTATTAACGCTGTTAACAGTCAGGTACTCATTTTACACCCAAGTACGGTGAGAGAATGTGAGTGAAGAGCCTTTTTCCAAGGACTCAGCTATGCGCCGAGCAAGGTCGAACCCAGGACATTCCGATCCAAATACGAGTGTCCTATCAATAGACCACATAGCCGCACATCAAGGGAATTGACAATTGCGTGACAACCATAAAAGATATATTAATGACGTTTAGGATTCATTAGTTTTAGTCAGATCTAAGATTGTGTGTATACAAAAATTAGTGAGACAACACCGTTCGAGAGAAACAGATCGAAATGTGTGATCATGTATTTCAAAACAACTACATACTGCTACTACTACTAATACTACTACTACTACTACTACTACTACTACTACTACTACTACTACTACTACTACTACTACTACTACTACTACTACTACTACTACTACTACTACTATACTACTACTACTACTACTATTACACTACCCTACTACTACTACTACTACTACTATCTACTACTACTACTACTACTACTACTACTACTACTACTACTACTACTACTACTACTACTACTACTACTACTACTACTACTATACTACTACTACTACTACTACTACTACTACTACTACTACTACTAACTACTACTACTACTCACTACTACTACTATACTACTACTACTACTATACTACTACTACACTACTACTAACTACACTACTACTACTACTACTACTACTACTACTACTACTACTACTACTACTACTACTACTACTACTACTATACTAACTACTACTAATACTACTACTATACTACTACACTACTAACTACTACTACTACTACTACTACTACTACTACTACTACTACTACTACTACTAAAACTATCTCAGATCGTTTCGTACATTGCTCTTCGTCCAGTTGGTGACGGACGTATGGACAGTAGAATCAAGAACGGAATGCAGGGGCTTTGAATTTGACTGTGTGAGTTGTTGTTTTATTTTTTTTTTATTTATGATTATTTTATACAAGGGGGGGGGGGGGGGGGGGGGGCAGCGTGGCTCAGCGGTATGGTCATTGCTTCGTACCCAAACTGTACCAAGTTCGATCACCTATCGCTGTGCTGTGTGACCCTGAGCAAGTCACCTCGCCCTAGCTCAATTTGCGGCGCTGCACTGCGGCTGATGCCTCAGTTATTCCAATCTTCCATTGGAATATAGACCCAAGAGACAAATTTCCCCTATGGGATGAATAAACGGAACGTTATTTTTATTTTCTAATTTTTAAATTGTTTTTGTTGCTGTTGCTTTTTTGTGTTGTTTTTAATAATAAAAAATCGACGCAATTGGATTCAATAGTCTGATGTCACGTCGCCCAGAAACGTGGTTCTAAACAAAGAAAATCGGCACTTTTTTTTCTTCATGCTGGCTAGAACTTTTCATATGTCATGTGATCAGAATGTATAACAGTCAAAACATGATCAGATTTATAACGTTTTTTTTTCCCTCTGGATACGCTTTTATGCTCGTCGGAGAAATATTTCATAAGGCCGTCCGCCATTGTTCCGATAGTTTAGAGCCAGTTACTAAGTTACCATGCGTCATTACGAGGGAAGTGACGTCATGGCTGTTGAAGCCTATTGAAAATTGACTTACACTGCGTCGACTTATCTGGTGTCAAGTATAAATCTCATTGTAAGATAAAGAGAGAAAGCTAGTCGGAAAACATATAATATGGGAGGGGGGGGGGGTCGACACGGCATGTGACCTCCATTATGGAAGACACACAACAACAACAAAAAAACCCATCCAAACCCTTGCAATTGGATTCAATAGTCTGATGTCACGCCGCCCAGCAACGGCGGCCATCTTGGTTCTAAACAAAGAAAATCATTACTTTTTATTCCTCATGCTGGCTAGAACTTTTCATATACCTTGTGATCAGAATGTGTAAAAGTCAAAACATGATCAAATTTATGGGGTTTTATTTTCCTCTGGAAACGCTTTTATGCTCGCCGGAGAAATATTTCATACGGGCGTCCGCCATTGTTCCGATAGTTTAGAGCCAGTGTTACCATGCGTCATTAGGAAGGATGTGACGTTATGACTGTTGAAGAGTATTCATTGACGACAGAAGAATTGATAAGAAACTGTAACTCACCTGAGCGATTGCATAACGACCACTGCCAGGGTCCATAGTTGACGCATCCCAAGTCGTAGAGCACAGAACACATTTCAAAAATGCTTTGCCGCTACTGCTTCTTTCGGAGTACTCGCTGAACACCGCTGCGCACCAAATGTCCTGCGCACAGAATAACACACAATTCATCCAGCTGAGGTAGTTTCCATAATATTTTGACACGCACGACGATGTGTCAACACCGTCTCCCACCGCTTTGTTTTGGTACACTATGAAACTTCCGGTAAATGTGTTAGATGTGTCCGCGCAGTTTGGCGGGAAACTAATTAAAATTAACCCCAACACTGTCAATGTCAAAAATATTGGCCGTTGATAAAATTCAATGTTTTGCGACATGGATTGCGGTAAGCAAGACTTCATTTTGAAAAGTAATAGAGAGACAACGACGAGGTTTCCAACTTATTAATTATAATACTCTAAATCTTACACAAGGATGTCAATCTCTATCAATCTCAACATATATACGTCGTCAAAGTGACACTGAAACCGATAAATGAAATGTCTGGCGAGCTATGCACTCTATTTATAGAACGCACTGTGGAATCGCTTGCGAAGTTACGGATGATTAAGTACGATGAGGATTTATTGGGGCAGCGGGGCTCAGCGGTACGGTCTTTGCTTCCTACCCGAAAGTAGCCATGAGTATGAAAAATGTTTTTTTTTTTCTCTT
This sequence comes from Berghia stephanieae, assembly GCF_034508935.2. NCBI lineage: Eukaryota > Metazoa > Mollusca > Gastropoda > Nudibranchia > Aeolidiidae > Berghia > Berghia stephanieae. Next base: position 19,339,675 of record NC_088374.1, on the reverse strand, counting down.
TTTGAGGAAAATTTTTGTCTAATATCAAAGCCCTATCTCCATTGAGTAAAATTGTTTTTGAATTTTGAAAATCCATTCATAAATAAACAAGTTATGCAGTTTCAAAGGTGTCCTTTATTTGGATGACTCGCAAAGAGGAAAAAAACGCGAAAATATGGGACGCTTTTTCGGCATTTTTTTTCGACCTTTGGTTGTATCTTGCGTAATAAGTGGATTAAAAGATTGAAACTTGAAGAGCAAATTAGGATGGTGTTTTGTAAAATACGGGAAAAGTACTCGTCATATTCATATGAAATTTTACAACCAAAAAGAAAAAATGCTCATGTATTACCTTGTCAGCGACAAAACCTCCACGTCCGGTAGTTTTAGAAATATTTTACTCCAAAGAGTAAAAATCTATTTTTAACGGTCTTCTGCTAATCGCACGAGTTTTGTCGCTTGACATAATCTAAAATGACCTTTTTTCTAAATGTGTGCCAACATTCAGTCATATTCATCGATAAACAGCGTGGTAATTAATTTTTTAAAATAGCATATACGAAACGGCTTCGTCCCATATTTTGACACGAATTCGGGCACTTCGTGAGCGAAAAAGAGGCCCAAAGATTTGTGCGGGATAGTTATTGCTACCGAAAGGTACCGAGTTCAATCACCAGCCGCTGCGTTGTGTGGCCTTAAGCAAGTCACCTCGCCCTAGCTCACTTTGCGGCGCTGCTCTGCGGCTGACGCCTGGGTTATTCCAGTCTTCCCTTGGAATAGACTCTAAAGACAAATTTCCCCTTGGGGATGAATAAAGGGAATTTTATTTTTTTATTATTAGGAGTACTCTTCAACAGTCGTAAGGTCACTTCCTTCCTAATGACGCATGGTAACTTAGTAACACTGGATCCAAACTATCGGAACAATGGCGGATGCCCGTATGAAATATTTCTCCGGCGAGCATAAAAGCGAATCCAGAGGAAAAAAAACACATAAATTTGATCATGTTTTGACTTTTACACATTCTAATCACAAGACATATGAAAAGTTCTAGCCAGCATGAAAAATAAAAAGTAATGATTTTCTTTGTTTAGAACCAAGATGGCCGCCGTTGCCGGGCGGCGTGACATCAGACTGCTGAATCCAATTGGACTATCGCTCTTCGAGAGGATACTGACATGGAAGATGATGAAAACAAAGAACAAAATTAACCAGTCAACTGCCGTACCCTTGAAAAACTCGAATTTAAAAATTTGGCCAGAAAACTCGTCCTTCAAATATCGATCGATTTAAACAATCCTCATCTTGGCAAAAAAAAAAACAAAAAAAAACTCTCAAACCTGGGACTTTGGGAAGTCTTCTTTAAAGTCCAAGGTTTGAGAGTTTTTTTTTGCAAAAATGAGTGTCATTTAAATCGATTGATAATTGAAGGACGATTTTTTAACACAAGCTTTTCCAGGGTATGGCAGTTAACTGTTGTTTTGTTGTTGTTGTTGTTGTTGTTGTTGTTGTTGTTGTTGTTGTTGTTGTTGTTGTTGTTCTTGTTTTTAAAAAAGGTAATGACGACTTGAAATCAAGTCAGCCGGCCAAATCAGTTTTGTTTCCAAATCAATTATGCATGCTTTACTCTTTACGATTCGTCTTGCATTTCAACAATATATTTTTTTATTCGATCTGCATTTGTGTTTGTTTATTTTGTGCGGCTATGTGGTCTTGTGGTATGAGACTCGCTTTCGGATCGGAAGTCCTGGGTTCGAGCCTCGCTCGCCGCATAGTTGAGTCCTTGGAAAAGACTCTTTACTCACATCCTCTCACCGTACTCATGTGTAAAATGAGTACCTGGCCGTTTACAGCGTTGTTTATGTCCGAAAAAAATGTAATATCGCCTAATAAGCGGCATGTCCCGCCCTACATGTTAAATGTTGCTGTTGGCCAGGGACCCCCCTTGTAAAGCGCTTTGAGCATGTTTAGTGGATATTGCGCTATATAAAACTCAATAAATAAAAAAAATTGACTTGAAAAAGAAAAAGATAATACTGACTTGAAATCAAGTCAACCCGCCAAATCAGTTTTGTTTCAAAATCAATTATGCATGCTTTACTCTTTTCGATTCTAGCCTTGCATTTCAACAATACATTTTTTTAAAAATTCCATTTGTCTTCGTGTTTGTTTATTTTTGTCTAAAATATTAAAATTTGTTGAGTCGGAATTGACATTTAAACAGAATTTGAAGGATACTTCGGCGGGGGGGGGGGGGGGGGGGGGGGGGGGGGGGGGGGGGGGGAGCGGTACGGTCTTTGCTTCGTACCCAAAAGGTACCGAGTTCGACTACCCGCCTCGTTGTGTGGCCTTGAGCATGTCACCTCCCTCATCCTAGATCACTTTGCGGCGCTGCACTGCGGCTGACGCCTGAGTTATTCCAGTCTTCCTTTGGAATAGACCCTGAAAACAAATTTTCCCTTGGGAATGAATAAAGGGAATATTTCTTTTTAATACTTTTATTTTATCCAAAAATTATAAGTTTTAAAAAATGTATAGGGAATGAGATTAGCGGAAGAGTAGCGTTCCTTGATTGGACGTCACCCATGGTCTGTGACGTCACCGGCGGAAAAGTTATTAGAGAGAGAACGTCATGTTGGTTGTGCGCATGCGTCTCTCGTCCTCGTGCGCATGCGTCTCTCGTCCTCACGGGGACGAGAGACGCATGCGGACAACCAACATGACGTTCTCCCTCTAATAACTTTTCCGCCGGTGACGTCACAGACCATGGGTGACGTCCAATCAAGGGACGCTACTCTTCCGCTAATCTCATTCCCTATATGAACGTTTATCATGCAGCGCATTTCCGCCGCGTTTTTATCAAGTTTATTGCGCTTTAAAAAAAAACTAATTTAGATTCTTCAGCAGGGTCACATTCATCACCTTCTACTACAGCCAGGTACTCATTCTCACCTGAGTCAGATTGGTTTATGATAGTGTGAGTCTAGAATGCCCCACCAAGGACACAATCCTGGGATCAGGATATGACTTTGATTGCCTCCAATACGGTCACTATTAATTTCTATATTTTAGATAAAAAGAAAGTCCTTCAGCAGTAAGGCCGATGGAGCCGGAATATATATACCGGATTCTATAGCGTGAAACGGTCAATAGCAATTGCTTGCTACCCGTTGGATAGGACGCTAGTCTATCGCAAAGTACTCTCCGCCAGATCTAACGGATATAGCTACTCATTTACTGCTGGGTGGACAGGGGGTTCGGGGAAACAATCGAGACTGGACCAGGGTTGCCAATTTGGCAGGTTTTCTGCCAACTGTCCTTTTTTTTTTTTTGGGCAGAGTTTGAAGTCGTCTGGCAGAAAAAAAACGGGTTGGCAGTTTGGAGGTATTTGGCAGATTTTATTTTTCACGTTTTCCATGGCAATTTTTATGTATTAGTGATTTTTTAAAACTTGGGAAATGAAAAAAAAAATGTGTGACATCAGCCTTGCGAATTTTTTGTTTAACAAAACTGATGAGTTTTCAAAGGGGGTATCTACTAAAAATAGTATGGTTTGGCAGATTTTTGTGGTATTTGGCAGATTTTTTAAATCCAGTTGGCAGAATGCCTGAAAATAATCTGGCAACCCTGGACTGGACCCGGAATCGATCTTGGTCCCTTTGCGTGTGAAGCGAGTGCTCTACCAACTGAGCTATCGGGACCCTCCAGGACTATGATATTTAAAAGGAATATCAGGGAGAGAGATAGATAGAGAGAGAGAGAGAGAGAGAGAGAGAGAGAGAGAGGGGGGGGGGAAAGAGAGAGAGAGAGAGAGAGAGAGAGAGAGAGAGGAGAGAGAGAGAGAGAGAGAGAGAGGGAGAGAGTGAGTGAGAGAGAGAATGAGAGAGAGAGAGAGGGAAGAGAGGAGAGAGAGGAGAGAGAGTGAGAGAGAGAGAGGAGAGAGAGGAGAGGAGAGAGGAGTGAGAGAGAGAAGAGAGAGTGAGAGAGAGAGAGAGAGAGAGAGAGAGAGAGAGAGAGAGGAGAGAGAGAGAGAGAGAGAGAGAGAGAGAGAGAGAGAGAGAGGGAGTGAAAGCAAAGATGTCAACTGATAATAAACTCCTCAGCTCAAGGGAGAGTAATTCAAATTCTCCAGATCGAGAGGTATTTCCAACAGAGTTCTTTCTCTTTGTCTGCATAAATACAATAAAATTATAATTTTAAAACAAATGCAGCAACAACCCCTCGAAACGGCTATGTGGTCCATTGGTATGACACTCGCTTTCGGAACGCATAGTTGAGTTCTTGGAAAAGACTCTTTACTCACATTCTCTCACCGTACTCAGGTGTAAAATGAGTGTACTAGCCATGAACAGCGTTGTCTCTGTCCGAAAAAAAGTGTAATATCACCTAACAGACGTCGTCATGTCACGTCTTACATGTTAAGTCTTGCTGTTGGCTAGGGACCCCTTGTAAAGCGCTTTGAGCACATTTAGTGGATATTTTGCTATATAAAAAGCTTAAGTTTTTAAAAAACGTGGACTGAGTTTTTATTAATTTCGATTCCTGTTTAAGATTATGCAGTATATAGAAAAAAATCATCAATAAGTTATTAATTGTAAGTTTAAAGTTATAGATAGTATGCGCTTGACTAAGAAGCTCACAACATTGCCATCCGGAAGTGTTACGGACCAACACACAAACTTTGCGTAACCTTGAACTTTTATAGTCTGGTTAATACAGTAGAGTGAGTACTGTGAGAGAATGTGAGTAAAGAACCTTTTCCAAGGACTCAACGATGCGCCCGCCGAGCGCGAGGCTCGAACCCACGACCTTCCGATCCGAAAGCGAGTGTCATACCACTAGACCACATAGCCGCAGGTAAAAATTTACATATAATTTAATTTGCTAGACAGGTATGAACACGCTTGTAACTCATCTACTTTCACTGATCTTACGTTGCCAAAATAACTTCTGGGAACACAGGTCTGTTCTTCTGTCTCTGCACACGAGTTCTAACACCACCTTCCCTGCACCCTTGTACTTACAACGGTGGATGGAATCTGTGTGTGTTATATTTGTAAATATGTGACCCTCCGTCTCAAAACGCTATTATGTCGGGATGATTCAGACCCCAAAAAGTGAATTTAGAGATAGAATGATGAGAAATTGGAGCTTAGAAGTTTTTGCAATGCAAGAAATAGTATTTATACTCCACCATAACGTACAGAAATTAAACCCAAGTTGGATATTTGTGGCTATGAATTCAATTTCCCTTACCGAGTGGATCCCGACATAATACCGCTTTGATACGGTGGGTCACAAATGTAAGCATATACGTAATGTGAATTGTATGTTGAACGAAGAGATTTTGAGATTGTGGAAACTTGAACAATGTCAGTTTTACTGGAGATAAGAACGTTTACATTTGAATTTGAAGATATAGAAATTTCAAAACAAAAATTCCAATTGATAAAAATACAATGTTGAATTAGGTTTGAATACCACAGATAGCCTCTCTCTCTCTCTCTCTCTCTCTCTCTCTCTCTCTCTCTCTCTCTCTCTCTCTCTCTCTCTCTCTCTCTCTCTATATATATATATATATATATATATATATATATATATATATATATATATATGTATATATATGTATGTGTGTGTGTGTATGTTTATATGTATGGATGGATGGATGGATGGATGTAGGTAGGTTTGTAGTTAGATAGGTATGCATGTATGTGGGGTTTATGTGTATGTATGTATGTATGTATGCATGTATGTATGTATGTATGTATGCATGTATGTGGGGTTTATGTGTATGTATGTATGTATGTATGTATGCATGCATGCATGCATGTATGTATGTATGTATGTACGTATGTATGTACGTACGTACATATGTATGTATGTATGTATGTATGTATGTATGAATGGATGTATGCATGCATAAATTCCGATTCAATATTTACCGAATATCGATACGAAATGGAAAAGGAGACCAAAGTCTGGATCACGCCGCGCAGCGTGAAGCATCGTGTACTGACAAATCGCTCTAATTTCCTGTCTCATCACTTTACTCAGCCAAGGACCTGTTACAAGATATCTGGTGCTCAATGCTCTCGAGAGGAGAACACAGCTGCCGTGATAGGGAAGAAAGACGCATATCGGTATCTAGGTCAAATTGACATTTTCTGGGATTCACATACTTGAGAGAAAGGCGCATTTTTCTATCTGGGTTTGGTAACTCAATCGTTGAAAATAAAAAAGTTGTTTCATTATGAAAATATGCGACTTGACCTAATTTGGTTTAAATTCGTTTCGAGGAATGACAGATCGACGCATATTGAATGTGGATATGACAGAAGGTCGCATTTTGTAATATGCGTCTTTTTCTCTTATTCGTCCACCGAATGACATAATTTGTCTTTCACAAAAAGACGCATTTCGGATATGCGACTTTCTGCCAAGACACTTTACAAAAATTAAGATATATGCGTCCGTTTTTATTACGACTGGTGACGTTGAAAAGAACATATCATCGTTCTCCAATTTTCAGCAAATAGTCAATCATCAAAGACGTACAGTAACTTGCTGTTTTGGTGTGAATTCTTCATTTCCTCGGGTGAGTTTTATTTTTTTCCTATTCAAGTGATCAAAGATTCTATGTATATAATCATATAAGTACTTGTCATATATTAGTGAGGACGTTTAATAATTATTTGCGATTGACGGTTTATCTGTGTTTGTGATATTTAACTTAGACAAATGTTGATTTACATGCTAATAGCACTACTGTTATTGTTATTACATGTACTATATTTGTGATTATTATTATGATGACAATTATTAATATTAATGTTATTATTATAATGATCATCGTTATATCACTATGAAAGTAGAAGTTGTAGAATAAGTAGTAGTCGTATTAGTAGTAACAGTTAAAGCATGTGTATGTACATTAGTAGTAGTAGTAGTAATAGTAGTAGTAGTAGTAGTAGTAGTAGTAGTAGTAGTAGTAGTAGTAGTAGTAGTATCAGTAGTAGTAGTAGTAGTAGTAGTAGTAGTAGTAGTAGTAGTAGTAGTAGTAGTAGTAGTAGTATCAGTAGTAGTAGTAGTAGTAGTAGTAGTAGTAGTAGTAGTAGTAGTAGTAGTAGTAGTCGTAGTAGTAGTAGTAGTAGTAGTATTCTAGTGTATCAAATAGACGCCCACCCCCCATCCATTAATTTTCGGAATTTTCGCGAATCTCCCCTCCCTCCTTTTGATCTCATTAAACTTAAAATTTATTTCTTAAATATACAAAATAATGTCCTGTAATTTGCTGTGGTTGAATTCTTCGGTCAAACCCCCTTCATTGGTGAAAATGAACACCCCCCCCCCCCCCCCTTCCATCTCCCACGGCGTTCTACCAAAGTGCGCACCCCATCTTTCCATTGAAATTTGTCCAAACTGCGCACCCGCCTTGCTTGGGATCAGGACAGTGGGAAAAATAATAAAACCAATCGGGCCTGAAAACCAACCTAGGACTGTGTCGGACTCGGTACCTTCTGAATCAAAGTGAAAACCTTAACTTCTGAGACAATACATCTCTAGCTATGCATCCAATTAGCCCTCAATAACATGTTTCAATATTCTTTTGGGAAAGGCAAGCAACTGTAACTCAATATCATATCATAACAACGTTACTTTATGATAAAGATTATTTTAATGAATGTCCACTCCCGTTCAATTTTTGAATATCCATATTTATATCTCTTTCATCAGATATGATCGAACCCCTAAAAGAGCCACCGGTACCTCCACCTCAGCCAACCCAGATTAAATAAATCATGACAATCAGACTCCAGTGATTCAGATATTGACATTCCATTGAAACAGCTAGCTCAGATCAACAGTGAAACCTCTATCAGGAGGAATTACATGATGTATGAGTGTCATAAAAGCAGAGAGGAAAAGATTTATAGAAACCACGGACAACAAGAAAAACGGAGGAGACGAGCTAGATAGGTTTACCTCAACACCGATACGAAAATCTGCAGTACAAGCATGTAAACTGGCTGTTGAGATTAAAGAAGCACGTGCAAACGATATGGATTTTGTATTGAATTTACCATTGAGAAACAAAGTTTAGATAGTGACTCAGAATTTGAAATGTATTTGGAACTTGCTTCTGAATATATTATCGCCGAAACTACTGCCCCTAGAGTTCCATTTGCTGAAGAGGAAGAATATATGTCCGAAACTACCACGCCGACATCCTTTACCGGTTTAGGAGAAATAACTGAAGGAGAGCATGTTCCAGGTATGTCATCGATTATAGAGACCACGATAGCAGAGTGAAACAATAACTACACCAGATCTAGAAATAGAGACAGTGTCTACTCACTCAAAAAAGAGAAAGCACAAGACGCCGATACAAAAAGCAGACTAGGAAATACACAAGCTTTTGCGAATGAGAGAAACGCATTCGGTCTTGGAAGGTTGTGCGCCGACCTGCTCCAAAAAATGCCGTGACAGATTCTTGGAGTACCAGCGACGGGAGCTTAACAGATGTTTTGGAGAGAGGATTGGAAGGACCAGCGCAAAGTTGTACGGACTTGGGTAAGTAAAACATAATGCAGAGATCAGAACGAAGGCATTGCCTAGTCATGTACATGCAAATATACAATGAAACAGGAAGATGGAGTCTTCCATCCCGTGTGCAAAAAGCTCTTCCTTACTACTCTCGGATTCAAAGCTAATAATGGCAAACTGATAAGGAGCGCTTTCAAGGATGTCGGTGTTAACGAAAACAATGTCATAGAAGTACCCCTTGTTGACAATCGTGGAAGTCATAGTCCCTGGTACAAGATTGACCACACCATTATCCATGAACACACAGAGAAATATAAAGCAAGAATTTTTCATTATAGACGTGAGCACGCGCCTTTCAGGAGATATTTACCATCTGATCTGACCATCACTAATATGCACGAAAACTTTTGCGCAGTCACTGAAAAAGCCATATCAAAGACACTCTACTATTCTGCATTTAAAGAACTTAACATCTCACAAGCTGTGCTTGGTCAAGAAGAATGTGAAAAATGTAAGTCCTTCTTGTAGCACAAACAACTATGCAACTGTGAAGAAAGGTGTGAACCGTGTGCCGAAAAAAATCATCCATCAGGATGCAGACAAGAACGAAAACACCAACACAGCCCATCCAGTGTTTGCCGCTGATCTGCAAAAAGTAATTTTTTTAACAGAATCATTTTCACAAGCAGATTGGTCTTATTCAATGAGACATTTCCACCAATGGGCTGCAAAAAAGTGAAAAGGACATTGCCGTGATATGGAATGAATCAATTTCAGGACGAAAAGATGGAGACATTGCATCAGCTTCTTACTATTTCCTAATATATAAGCGCGATGCCGAATCTGTGACACTCTGACTGGATAACTGAAGCGCCCAAAATATAAATTGTACCCTTTATACTATGTTACTTCATCTTGTAAATGATTAGACTACTACAAAAGCAAGCACCATCACAATCAACTATTTCGAGCCTGGTCATACTTTTATGGCAGCCGACTCCACCCATGCCGGAATCCAAAGAGTTCTGAGACAGAAAGACGGCAAAATCTTTGATATCAATGAATTTGAACAATGTGTCGTAGAAGCAGGCTGCCAGACAATGCCGTTGAGGTTTAATGACTTTGCCAACTGGGATTCTGGAGTCAGTAGTTATCTGTTGAGCAAAGCTGACAATCGTCCCTACCTAGCTAAGATTGTTTGTGCTGAATTCAGGCGAGGGTCACCAAAGACACTCTTCTTCCTCGTAGCTTTGAAGAAGATACCTTCAACGAATGTGACATTCTGAAACGCGGATATTTTTTGTATGCCAAAGTTTCGTACAAAACCCAGGGGTGTAGGATTTACAAGAAGGATGAGATCGTGAAACAACTTGTGGGTTTGACCCCCCCCCCCCAATAGATGAAAGTACTGGATAGACCTACCAACCAGCTCCACGAGTAAAAGTCTTTGCAAATCCTACAAGTGAATGTCCTTTCATCATTCATTGACTAGTTGGAAACGTTGCTCTTCCAAACCATGTGTACGAGCATGCAATTTTAACATCTAAGTAATGATACAATTCATTATCTAAAGAGAAGAGATGGAATACAATGTGTATGTGATAATAGTAGCAATGATTACAAAAGCAAACTCCATGTTAGTGAACTATAACGAAAGAGGGAGAGAAAGAGAGTTAGTACTTATTATACAAATAATGCTAATCAAATCACTCCAAATGAAAATACTATGAAAATTTAAATGACTGGTGCGATTGTTCTTAAATAATAAAGAATGTTCAGCTTGATATCCTAGATATATGTTTTTGATTGGTTTCTTCCGATTATTCTAGGGACCTGTGATTATGATGTTTTTGCTTATTGTAGCTTAACATTGGGCGATATGCGTCCTCACATGACACTGTATATCAATATGCACATTACCGCTAAATTAGCCCATGTCTATGACAATCAGACGCAAAAACAATATGCGTCCCTTTGTCACACACTGGATACAGATCCGAAAGTGCGATGGACGCATAATATTTTTGCGTCTATCTGTGAAAGACATGTGTCAATCAATTTTCAATCATGGATTTGGCAAAAGGTCTTTTGGTGAATTACACAGTTGATACAATATATTTTGGTTTTCAAGTTCCATGAATAAAATAACAAAAAAAGTTATCTTTAATTACCTATTAATTCTTTTAGATTCGAGCCAATAGTTACAATGTTATTAAGTAAAACAGTTTTTTGCGTTTCCTGAAAAAGTAGGTTTTCCCGTTATGCGTCTTTTTCTCATATCACGGCAGACAGGCGTCTTTTAAAAACCCCTGCACTTTAAAGCAGGGTTCCCAATTTGGCAGGTTTTCTTCCAATGTCCTTTTTTTTTTGGACAGAATTTGAAGTCGTCTTGCAGAAAAAAACAAAACGGTTTGGCAGTTTGGCAGATTTTATTTTCCATGTTTTCCATGGCAATTTTTATGTATTAGTGGTTTTCTTAAACTTGGGAAATGAAAAAAAAACCTATGACATCGGCCTTTCGAATTATTTGTTTAACAAAACTGATGAGTTTTCAAAGAAGTAACCATAAATAGTACGGTTTGGCAGAATTTTGTGGTATTTGGCAGATGTTTAAAATCCAGTTGGCAGAATGCCTGAAAATAATCTGGCAACCCTGCACTTTAAAGCAGACAAACTCAAATCGAGGTCAAATCATCATTTTGCGTTCAAAACACAAATAACTCAATAAATAGACAACATACCTACTTAACATATGTAACGGTATCACGAGTGTGGTGAAGTACCGTACAAAGAGGTGGATGGTCTCAGTCGCAGAGTCGACTTGGGTTCCGAACCGTAACCGTTCTGTGGAGGTGCTCAAATAGAGATAGAGTAGGAAATAGTAAGGATGATAGCTGATTTCATGTAAAGTAAAAGGCAGCCGAGAGACAATGATTTCATGTGACCGGTTGCGGCTATGTCTCTCAGCTGTTGTAGGAGTAGTAGTGTAAAGAAAATGAAGATCAGCGATTTCATGTGATGAGCACACACAGTCCAGTGGTTTGGATCCCTCGTCAACCCCGTTCCTCGACCACCCACGTAAAGAAAGAGTTATTGAAGGAGTGAACGTCAGAAGGCGAATTATTCAATGTTTGAGGTTTACTGAATAAATCAAAACAATATCAAAATATGAAAAATGCATGATATAATAATATCAACGCGGACCTCAGGGAAAGCACCTACGTCACAACAATATCATAGATGGGCATGTTAAGGAAAATTGGGAATTCCCGCGAGGGTGTTTGTCACAAAGTGCGCACGTAAACCGTATGCTTATGTAGCGCAGTTTGCAACCTTGTTTATGTGTGCTATATTCAAGCTACGACACCGATCAATAACCAAACACAATACGTTGATAAAGGTTTTGAAGCTAAATGAAGATATATTTTATTACAATATAACAAAGATATTATGAGATATAAAGATGAAATGATAGATGTAATAAGTATGAAATCAAATGGATGGATGACAAATTGATGGAGATGGTGTGATGATGAATATGATATGAAAGCGATATGAAAATATATAATTAAATCAATTAATTATGAATACTTTACCAAACCGCTACCACATCAGACAATCTCACAGATAGGTTGCAACCATCACAGTCATACAGGCAACTAATAATTAACTAACTAACTAAACACAATCCAGACGTGTAGAAGAAAGCCAAAAGAGTGTCCTTGATATTCAACAAAAACTGTAAGGTTGTTCTAATATTGTTAATTTGTCTCTTCTTGAAATTGTTCTGATTTCACAGTATTCATAAACAGATCAATTGTTTCTCAATGTTCTGATATTAAAATAAGCAAATGGTTCTTCACAGGTAACTTATAATACAGGCAAATGTTCAGTTTCTATTAGTGTCAAGCTATGAGTGCATAGCCTAAAGTTGGCTTGTTAAAGCCCAGCCTCCAACGGCTCATTCACTTTAAAGAAAGAAAATGATTTTGTTATAATATGATAATCATACGAATATAACTCTATCTATATTCGAACTCACTCAATATGTTTACTTTAAATGAGTAAATATTATTTTACTTTAACAAATCAATTTATTAATGTTGATTAATATTGCTTTACTTTGTAGATATGAAATAATATTGCTTTATAGCAAGAAAAGCTTATTTTCTTTACAACAAGAATATATTACACAATTAATGTCATTATCTGATTAATTAATTGAGAATCAAAATTTAAAGTGATATTATGATATTGATATCAAAACACAATCATAATTGTAATCACAACATATTATTCAAAATCTCACCAGAGCCGAACAGATTATTGAAATCACAAATTAAGTCTACACAAGACTTTAATCAAACTCTACACAAGAGTTATAACACAACTTGATTCAGCTCAAACTTTGAGCACCACAAAGTCTACACAAGACTTAAATCACACTCTACACAAGAGTTAACACAAAACGTGTTTCAGCTCGAACTTTGAGCACTACAAAGTCTACACAAGACTTTAATCTAACTCTACACAAGAGTTAAACAAATGAGCCTAAAAGACTCCGCTGTGGTTATCGCTTAGAGACTATGAGCCTAAAAGACTCCGCTGTCTGGTCTCTTTTGAGACAATGAGCCTAAAAGACTCCGCTGAGTGGTCTGAAGAAACTGCTCAAAACTCTGGCATTTATAGGCAAAAATCAAGCAAACGAAGCAAAATTCTACCCACACAAACGGATGTTAGTCATATCCGTAAACATCTGAAATTCCTTAAAACTCCCCCAGATTCCATAATCATGGACAACAACAACCCATCCTGATACCGGACATCCTCATATCAAGGATAAATAAATTCGTCAGCCCCATAGTTACGAGATATCAATCAAGCCATACCATAACAAAGTCACTCCCGTAGAATACAGGGATCCTACTTTGCTTATAAGTTTACGGAGAAAACAAGATTGATGCCTTTCTCACAATAACACCCACACTACGTAGTTTAATTCAAACTTCCGGGCCATAGGTGCATGATCTGATACGACCTGTATCAACAAAAGAAGGGTTGTTCCGGAGGGATTACAATAACAACAACTAATACTACGACGACGTACATCCTGTCGTAAACTGACGCCTACACGGAAGCATTTCGTTACAGTGTTCGACATGCTAAAATAAAATGGCAATAAATCACAAAATGCAACATATACAAATAAATGAACTGTTACAGGTGAAAATGTGGTATCATAATAATATTCTTACAAATTGGTGGGTACAACAGCAATTTGGTTATTGTGTAACACATGAATAAACAGTGTGCGAGTTGCTTGTTTGTAAATAAAAATGAAGATATTGGAATTACATCAATTTTGTATAGAGAAATAAAATATACATTTTGAAGGCATGGATATCCCCGATCTAAGGAGAGTAAATTTGTCTTTTAAAGTTAACTGGAACAGGAGAAATCAATGAAAAGATGTATCAACCGACACCGAGTACAAGGAAAACAATAATAATAATACTACTCTGCTTAGTTATCAGAGATACCTGTCGGAATACACACATACGCTCACACACACTACCCCCAGTAGCCACTCCCACGCCTCGTTCTGAAAAAAGTCCGCGAAATTAAAGGGGAGGCAAGAGAAAATCAGCTGATCGTTAAAATAGTAACAGAAAAGTGGAGGTGCTCGGCAATGAATGCAAGAAAGACATTTAAAACGCCGTAAAAATGTTTAAAAATCACTTAATGTTATACGAGTAATTACCATCCATAACAACCTGTCAAATTCACATATGTAAGATGCCAAGCCAAAATTAATAATAAAATAATAAAG
>NC_088374.1:19297822-19315322 GCF_034508935.2 Berghia stephanieae | reverse complement strand
TTATAGTGTAATTGTGTTATAGTATAAGATATATCTAATCCTTGTGTTGATTGTATTATTGTTGTGTGTTTTACACACTTTGTAATTATTTCCGTCTTAGATGTGCGATAGCTATATTGATAAGATTTAAAAAATAGATAACAAAAAGTCCATGTTTTAATGTCATTGTCCTAATGTAATGTCTGTGAATAGATACGAAGATACAACGTCACATAAGTTAATAACACTCACTTTAAACAATGTTGATATATTTTAGAATAATAATAATCATGTGTTCAAAATTACTCATAATAGATCTCGCATCTCTATTCAGATTTGAACTTGAGACATTTTCGTGCGATAGATAGGCGCCTTACAATTTGATCAATAAAGAATCGTTGTGTGAATACGACACATGGTCGTGATCAAAACACTTGCTATCCTTGTCTTATGACACACTCGATACTCGTAAAAACAGATGGCAGGGGAATAATCTTCGTTCACTCGTCACGTCTTATTGGTACATCTTTATTCCGTTCGTGTTATCACCCAATTGACAACGATGATTAGTTAACAGCGATCATCTCCAAGTGTAACCCCCCTCCTTCTTCATATTTTACAGTCTAATTCAATAAATGGAATACAGCTGCTCTAAATAATTAGTTCGAGTTATTTAGTCATTCATCACAAGACTTCGCGAAAACGTTATAGAAAAAAAAAATACTATACTATCAACTTAAGTAACTGTGACTGTAATTTTGATTATCTCGCCTCATTGGACACTACATTCTAAATATCTCATTTTATTTTGTGTCACCTCACCATTACCATCGCATCATGAATTTAAAATTTCTAGCATCAAAAAAAATATTCCATTATTTAACTAAAAAGATCTTGATATATACAAATGTTCATTAAAAAATAATTATCACGCGTGTCCAATGATGCGACCGTAAAGATAATTTACCCACCACACGAAGAAGAGATAAATCAAAGATAGTGCAGGGTGTAACAAATACGAGTACATTCGTTTTGTTTCAAGAAGCGAACTCAACACTGAAATTATGATGAACACTTTTATTCGATTCAGATTATTGTTAATAGAAAAACAGATTAAAGTAGATACCATGTCAGTCAAATCCCCTTTCTTCGTATTCCCCTCCTCTGTTTGAAAACGGATTTTAGAATCGATGATACCAAACGACTATTTTTCGAATTAACAAATTATGATCTGGACTTAATAAACCGTAATCACAGACACGTTAGTAGTTGCATTGCCCTGATTTGGTGATGTCTGTGAATCTTAAATACGAAAATGTCCGAAATAACACGATGTCACGCACAATATTACTCGCGGTAATCAATGTTGATATATTTTTTAAATAATCATAGGTTCAAACTGACTTAAAATAGGTGTAATATCTCTATACAGATTTAATCATGAGAAGTTTTGTTTAATAGTTAAACGCCTTACCACTTATCAACGAAAGGGATCACCATATGAAATCGACACATGGTTAATTGGTGAATTTAGAAACAAAGTGTCTGTTTGCTGTCACCCTTGTCGTCTAAAACAATCAATTTTAAAGAATTATGTAGTTTTTCCAGTGATTTACTGTACTGGGATGGAAGAATTATCATGTATGGTTGTGTTGTTTTTTTTTTCTTGGGTCATTTTTCTAAAGCGGGTCTTGTAGTTTGTAATTTCCGTCTCAAATGCCATTTGCTTTATTTTTTAAAATAAGACGACGGAGAATTTTATTTAATGCAATTAAAGTAGGTAGCGTTCTTGTCTAGGTCTGGTAAAATAAATGAGATGACGTCATACACTTAATACAATCCCAGTAGGCAATGTTGATATTGTAGAAACCTCCGGTATAGAGATTAGAACATGAATTCGAAATCAAGACGTTTTGGTATGGTAGTTAGACAATCTATCCATCGACCAATTAAAGCCTCTTCACTATGTGAATACGACTTGTGGATGGGTGCAATAGGAGGTGAATGTTTTCATTGAAATTTCACGTAGGATCAATTAAATAGAAATACGACCGATAAGCAATGTCCATGTGTCCACACAAGTTAAACCCAATATCATGTTTTACAGTCATATTCTCTTTACCCAATATCATTTTTGGAAACATTTTGATTGGGTTAATGAAAAATTTACATCTGAATCAAAACTAAAAAGAATTGATGACAAAAGCTTTTGTAAAACTCCAACAACTTTTAACACACGGACTTATTTAACTTGGCTGCTTTTTAATAAAAAATATTCTTGTCTGATATAATACTTGTACCCGTCATTTTCAACATGTGGCGGGTTTCGTGTTTTGTATCATGGACTATCATGGAGCAGCAAGAAATAAATAAATGAAACACAACAATCATTACAATACACAATATTGATTGATCAATTACTTAATACAATTACATGTCCTTGCCAAGTTACTCACTTCGTGAAATAGATTTTGATGAAAAAAAATGAAAAGACAATTCCATCACTTCATGTCCTATATTATGGTTATCACACCAAGACATAACCTAATTGAAAATGTAACAAACATTTTGTGTAGGAATAGTAAATTTTATAAACCAGGTATACATTATCTCTATTTATGACATTAAACCATGAATGTTTTTAACGCACATTTTCAGGGTTTGACACTATATTTACTGTACTTCTCCAGTAACATTGTCGAAGTTTTTAGATATTTGATACCACAACACTTTTAGATAACAGCTGGTGTTTTTTCCTCAAATTTTATCGATCTGAGCAGATAATATATTTTATCCCAGTGAAACGGTGTCCTAACAGCTGCTATATTTTTTTAAGATGATAACCCAAATGATCAGTAACATCCAATGTGTCAGACGTAGACGTGCAGTCTTTTAGGCGGTAGTGTAATATCATACAAAAACATCTGTCAAATGCGTAGTAATACCTAATGGCGATTTACAAGACGGTCAAAACTTATTAAATAAAAGTTTTCAGGACAGAATGTATCAATTGAACCTAAGAAATAATTTTTTTTCAAAGCCAAAATGTGTGTGATGTAATTGATTTTTTTAGCTAAAATTTATAAGATATAAGCTTGATAGCAAAAATTTATCTAACCAAAACATTTGAAGTAAAACATTGTTGGCTAAAAATGTGAAGTTAAAGTTTTCTTACCAACATTTGGGAAGTAATCATTTTCAGATCAAAGTTTATGAAATACAAACTGTATGACAAAAATGTATGAAACTAGAGTTTTTTTTTATCGAAATAGTGTCTGGTGAAAAAAATAAATAAATAAAAATTAAAAGTTTTGTGGTCAAAATGAGTGAAGTTAAAGATTTTTTGACCAAAATTTATAAAATAAAAGTATGCGGGTAAAAATGTATGAAATGAATTCTTTCTATCCAAAATCTATGCAATGAAATGTTTTTAGACCAAAATGTTTGTAGTAGTAGTATCTTGATAAAGTTTATGAATAAAGTATTATTTCTAACAAAAATATGTGAAGCAATAATTTTCCGACCAAATTGTCTGAAATGGACGTTTTCCAATCAAAATGTGAAAAGTAATAATGTTCTGACCCAATTATGAAATGAAAATTTTCTGTCAAAAATTGTATGAAATTAAATTTTTCTGGTCGAAATGTGTAAAGTAAAAGTTTTCTGACCAAAATATAATAATATTATGACCAACGGTTATGAGATCAGAATACATATTCTCTCCAAATTGTCATTCTATCAAAAAATTGTATGAAATTTAATTTTCTAATCAAAATGTGTGAAGTAAAAGTTTTCTGGTTAAAAATTGTATGAACGTTTGCCAGCAAAAATGTATGAATGTTTTCTGGCCAAATATACGAAGTAAACAATTTTTTAGGGGGTCAAAAATTATATATTTAGAATATTCTTTTGACAAAATTGTAGGAACGTCAAAACCACTGAAATAAAAGTTTTCAGGATAAATTGTATTAACGAAATTGTCCAGGCAAAATTTTGCGAAATAACATTTGTCTGACCAAAAGATGTAAAGTATACTTTTTCTGACCAAAATGTGAGACAATAAAATGTTTTCTACTAGAACTTCATAAGGTAAATGAAACTTTTTTTTTTTGACAAAACGTGTGTAGTAATAGTTTTTCTGTAAATGTATTGTATCATAAATTATTGAAACCGTTACAAAATAAAAGACTTTTCCATGTCTTTCGCTTTTTGAGGCCTTCTCGAGGATTTGACAAAGGCAGAAAGTTTTGAATTTTCAAAGTGCTGACTACTTACCCTGCAGAATTACCATCCACAGAGTAGAGACATAGCAGATATGACTGGTGATCCTATATTATTACAGACAGAAGCAGAGCTGTCCTACAATTGTTGTAGAGGTGCGATGTCGGATACGACACCCAAAGTTTTGCCATAATTTTCAATTTTATTTTGTTACCATTAAAGTATAACGTTTTCAGTCGTCCTTCTAAAATTATCAATGACATGATAAATGTCGATCCCACAAAGGTTATGAGTAAACCTTTGTTCTTCTCCCCGGCAGGGACCAAATAGCCTCAACTACAGGCGTGCGGGCTATCCTTGAACAAGACAGTTCAAACCCTAGTTCAACCTATTTAAAAAAAAATACTCCTTACAAAACCTAAATTGTTTCGGAAGAGTTTATTCAAAACCTGCATTTGAAGTTCAATCCTCTCTGTTTCACTCTTTTAGCTCCGAAAGTCGATGGAATCACTTCGTAGTTTAGTAAATCAAAACCAAAATCGAAACCAAAACCAAGGTCAATGTCACCCAAAAGATAAGATAAGGGATATGAAATAGAAATCTCACCAAAACGTGTAAGATTCGAACTATTTCCAATGAAAAAACAGTTTACCAAACCTGCGTTTGAATTGCAACCCTCTCTTTTACACTGTTTTAGCTCCAAAGGTCGCTTGAATTACTTAGTAGTTTAGTAAACCAAAACCAAAACCAAGCCAAAAGATAAAATTAGGGTAATAAAGTGCTAGACGTCGACCCAAAATGAGTGGAGTAAAAATTTTCTCGCCAAATACAGGAAACAAAAGTGATCTGACAAAAATACCAACATGGAAGTTTTCTAACCAATTACGTGTGAAGTAAAATTTTCGTGACAAGAAAATTGTAAAGTTAGAGTTTAAGTTTTCTGGTCAAAATTTATGAAATAAGACTGTTCTGTTCAAAATGATGAGAAATTGGAGCTTAGAAGTTTTTGCAATGCAAGAAATAGTCTTTATACTCCACCATAACGTACAGAAATTAAACCCAAGTTGGATATTTGTGGCTATGAATTCAATTTCCCTTACCGAGTGGATCCCGACATAATACCGCTTTGATACGGTGGGTCACATATCTGGTTTTCACCATCTTCTAAGAAAAAGTCATTGATTTTTGCCCATTAGCCCCACATTTACATCATCAAATTTACCAAATTTAACATGAACTTAAAAGACCTCATTTTTTTTTCTCCTTCCATTTCGGAATAGCAACAGTGTATGTGACAATAAGTGTGACCCATAGTCTCAAAGCGGTTTTTTGTCTGGATGAACCAGACACTATAAAGGCAAAATTAAGGCTAAACTGGTCAAAAATTTGATTTATTTGGTGTTGTTATCCTGAAATGTGATGTTAATTCTCCTCAATTAAACTCATAAACTCAACCCAAGTCTGATATTTCTGGCTATAAATTCAATTTTCAGCATCTTAAACATCCCGACTTAATACTGTTTTGAGGCGAGTGGTCATAAATATCACTTGGTCGACGGGAATGTGACCAATCTCTCACTAGATATGTGGCTCAGCAAATATAATAGATACACCGTCCTATTTTGTGACCCTTCTCCTCAAAACGGTATTAAGTCGGGTTGGTTAAGTTGTTGAAAATTGAATTTATAGCCAGAAATATCAGATTTGTGTTGAGTTTATATGATTTGTTGAGGAAAATGACAACCATATTTTAGTGTGCGAATGCCAACAATTTATATTTTTGACCAGTTTAACATTTAATTCGGCTTTTAAGCATCTGGTTCGTTCCAACATAATACCGTTTTGAGACGATGGGTCACTTTTGGCTTTTTCAAGTAAACACGAAATGTATATTGAATGAAATATCGAAAGAATTTATGGACATCCTGTATAAAGTCCATTGTTTTTGAATCTCCAGTGATTGTGGTAGGACTGACAGCCTGTATAAAGTCCATTGTTTTTGAATCTCCAGTGATTGTGGTTGGACAGCCTGTATAAAGTCCATTGTTTTTGAATCTCCAGTGATTGTGGTAGGACTGACAGCCTGTATAAAGTCCATTGTTTTTGAATCTCCAGTGATTGTGGTAGGACAGCTTGTATAACGTCCATTGTTTTTGAATCTCCAGTGATTGTGGTAGGACAAACAGCCTGTATAAAGTCCATTGTTTTTGAATCTCCATTGATTGTGGTAGGACATCCTGTATAAAGTCCATTGTTTTTGAATCTCCAGTGATTGTGGTAGAACAGCCTGTATAAAATCCATTGTTTTTTAATCTCCAGTGATTGTGGTCGGACAACCTGTATAAAGTCAATTGTTTTTGAATCTCCAGTGATTGTGGTCGGACACCCTGTATAAAGTCCATTGTTTTTGAATCTCCAGTGATTGTGGTAGGACAGACAGCCTGTATAAAGTCCATTGTTTTTGAATCTCCAGTGATTGTGGTAGAACAGTCTGTATAAAGTCCATTGTTTTTTAATCTCCAGTGATTGTGGTAGGACAGACAGCCTGTATAAAGTCCATTGTTTTTGAATCTCCAGTGATTGTGGTAGAACAGCCTGTATTAAGTCCATTGTTTTTGAATCTCCAGTGATTGTGGTAGGACAGACAGCCTGTATAAAGTCCATTGTTTTTGAATCTCCAGTGATTGTGGTAGGACAGACAGCCTGTATAAAGTCCATTGTTTTTTAATCTCCAGTGATTGTGGTAGGACAGACAGCCTGTATAAAGTCCATTGTTTTTTAATCTCCAGTGATTGTGGTCGGACATCCTGTATAAAGTCCATTGTTTTTGAATCTCCAGTGATTGTGGTCGGACACCCTGTATAAAGTCTATTGTTTTTTAATCTCCAGTGATTGTGGTCGGACAACCTGTATAAAGTCAATTGTTTTTGAATCTCCAGTGATTGTGGTAGGACAGCCTGTATAAAGTCTATTGTTTTTTAATCTCCAGTGATTGTGGTCGGACAGCCTGTATAAAGTTCATTGTTTTTTAATCTCCAGTGATTGTGGTCGGACAACCAGCAGTAGGCAAGACCAACCTCCTATCTCGATTCCTCGATAATGAATTCACCAGTGACAGCGAGAGTACCAGTCCAGCCAATTCTATATGGAAGTGTGTCTTGGTTGTCCCTTTGTCATTTCATGTTTTGTATTTAAGTTGATCTTTTGTATAGCGCAATATCCACTAAACGTGCTCAAAGCGCTTTACAAGGGGTCCCTGGCCAGCAGCAACACTTAATATGTAGGACGAGACATGACGCCTGGTAGGCGATATTACAATCTTTTTTTTTCTGACAGACAACGGTGTTAACAGTTAGGTACTTATTTTACACCTGAGCATGGTGAGAGAATGTGAGTAAAGAGCCTTTTTCAAGGACTCAGCTATGCGCCGAGGAAGCTCGAACCCAGTACCTTTCGGTCCGAAAGCGAGTGTCATACCACAAGACCACATAGCCGCACGTAACCTTCTGTTTCAAGCTTAGTGTCTCTCATCAAATTTTCTATAATTTCACAACTAAAGAATCAATTTGCACCGTATTTGAAAGGACGTAAATATGAACATTTGGATGCCATTCTGTCTCTCTCTCTCTCTCTTGGTATAAACTACAGACACAATACCCATGACTTGGTGGAAATCATCAGAAAAAGCATTTGTGACCCTCCGTCTCAAAACGGTATTATGTCGGGATGATTCACATCCCAAAAAGTGAATTTAGAGATAAAATGATGAGAAATTGGAGCTTAGAAGTTTTTGCAATGTAAGAAATAGTCTTTATACTCCACCATAACGTACAGAAATTAAACCCAAGTTGGATTTTTGTGGCTATGAATTCAATTTCCCTTACCGAGTGGATCCCGACATAATACCGCTTTGATACGGTAGGTCACATTTAGTATTGAAAGATTCCTGCATCTGATGTCACCAAGTAAAGTTCAATTTGACTTTTGTAGGGAGTACCGAATTGACTCAAAAACGCGGACTAGATTTCGTTATTTACTAGTACTAGTCTAGTAAATGACTTGCTAGTCTTAAGCCTAAGCGGAGCAAGTGACTAAAAAGATCGGATATCATGAACATTTTCTAGTCTCTTGTCTCGAAGTGGACGTTGTAAGGACGGTGACTAATTCGGCTATTTTGTGCTGGTAACATCATACTCTCTAGAACGCGATGGCAGGTAAGATACCAGCCTTCATACTTTCAACGCAAAAGATTTCCAAAGAGGAAATTTGCAACACGTCCAGTATAGATACTATTTCGTTCCATTTCATATTTGAACTTACTTTTGCCATGATGAATCAAATCATCACGTGATTTTGACTGTAGATTGATAGAATACGATTACGTACAAATCAATTCTATATTGAGGCCAATGAAAGTTTCAATGAAATAGTAGCTTTAACTTTGGATGACAGTGACACGAGATTTGTTATTATCTAATAGTGCGGCTATGTGGTCTTGTGGTATGACACTCGCTTTTGGATCGGAAGGTCTTGGGTTCCAGCCTCGCGCTCGGCGCATAGTTGAGTCCTTGGAAAAGGCTCTTTACTCACATTCTCTCACCATACTCAGGTGTAAAATGAGTACCCGGCCGTTAACAGCGTTGTCTTTGTCCGAAAAATTGTAATATCGCATAACAGACGTCGTCATGTCCCGTCCTACATGTTAAATGTTGCTATTGACCAGGTCTCCCTTGTAAAGCGCTTTGAGCACATTTAGTGGATATTGCGCTATATAAAGCTCAAATTTTATTTTTTTAAAATATTAATTTCCCATTTATCATCCCTATCTCCTAGGTTGTTATACACACAACCTTTACGTGTTACTTATGAGAATAATATTCTGGAAACATCCATGAATTTATAAATGATTTTAATAGGATTCAATAGTCGTGACGTCACTTCCTTCCTAATGACGCATGGTAACTTAGTAACACTGGCTCTAAACTATCGGAACAATGGCGGACGCCCGTATAAAATATTTCTCCGGCGAGCATAAAAGCGTTCCCATAGGAAAAACCCCCATAAATTTGATCATGTTTTGATTTTTACACATTCTGGTAACATGGCATATATGAAAAGTTCTAGCCAGCATGAAGAATAAAAAGTAATGATTTTCTTTGTTTAGAACCAAAATGGCCGCCATTGCCGGGCGGCGTGACATCAGACTACTGAATCCAATTACGTCGTCCATGTCAATTCTATATTGAGGCCAATGAAAGTTTCAATGAAATAGTAGCTTTAACTTTTGATGACAATGACACGAGATTTGGTATTATCTAATAAATATTAGTGCGGCTATGTGGTCTAGTGGTATGACACTCGCTTTCGGATCGGAAGGTCCTTGGTTCGAGCCTTGCGCTCGGCGCATAGTTGAGTCCTTGGAAAAGGCTCTTTACTCACATTCTCTCACCGTACTCAGGTGTAAAATGAGTACCTGACCGTTAACAGCGTTGTCTTTGTCCAAAAAATTGTACCTATCGCCTAACAGGCGTCATGTCCCGTCCTATATGTTAAATGTTGCTGTTGACCAGGGATCCCATGAAAAGCGCTTTGAGCACATTTAGTGGATATTGAGCTATATAAAGCTAAATTTTTATTATTTTTTAAAATATTAATTTCCCATTTATCATCCCTATCTTCTAGGTTGTTATACACACAACCTTTACGTGTTACTTATGAGAATAATATTCTGGAAACATCCATGAATTTATAAATGATTATAATATGTGACCCACCGCATCAAAGCGGTTTTAAGTCGGGATGACTAAGATGCTGAAAATTGAATTTGTGGCCAGAAATATCAGACTTAAGTTGAGTTTGTTTGCTTTTTAGAGGAGAAGGAATATCATATTTTACTGTGCTAAATACAAAATTTTTCATATTTTTGACCAGTTTGACGTTAATTCGACTTTTTAGCATCCGGTCCATCCCGACATAAAACCGTTTTGAGACGTTTGGTCACATATACCTTTATTCTTACATTTACCCAGGCACTTCAAAGTCAAGGGAAGGACGGTACTTGTCAAATTCTGGGACATTCCGGGTGATGAAAGATATTTAAACGTTGCTCCCATGTACGTATGGATATGATATGTTGAATATGTAATAATGATAATCCCTTTATTTATCTGGGGACAATAAATAATAATAATAATAATAATAATAATAATAATAATAATAATAATAATAATAATAATAATAATAATAATAATAATAATAATAATGATAATAATAATAATAATAATAATAATAATAATAATAATAATAATAATAATAATAAATATAATAATAATAATAATAATAATATATACTTTATTCATCCAAAAAAAATGGAAATTCGTTTACAGACGTGGCATGCATAAAAATGTATAAACACAAAAGTTGAGAATTTATGGCGACAATGTATACATATATAGATGCAAATGTACAAACATGTAAAAATATACAACCAAGAACCAATAGCAGCACCTTATATATTAATTTGATAAATTGAGATATTGTCTTTATTATTAATATTATTATCATTGTTTTTTAAAATTATTATCATTAATCTATTTTATTCTTTATATTTCAATATCATTAAAAGTTTTCAGTGGCTTATCTATTGACTATAAATTAATTTGAAATATCACTAGAACCACAACCACCATCACCATCACCATCATCATTATTATTATTATTATTATTATTATTATACCCATCATCATTGTCACTTCAATCATCCTTACCATTATTATTATCATTATCATTGTCACCACAATCTTCATTATCATTATTATCAGCATCATCATCCAGTATAATCTTCGTCATCATATCATCATTACTATCACTATATTCATCAGTGCTTCTATGTGGTCTAGTGGTATGACACTCGCTTTCGGATCGGAAGGTCCTGGGTTCGAGCCTCGCTCGACGCATAGTTGAGTCATTGGAAAAGGCTCTTTACTCACATTCTCTCACCGTACTCGGGTGTAAAATGAGTACCTGGCCGTTAACAGCGTTGTCTTTGTCCAAAAAAGTGTAATATCGCCTAACAGGCGTCATGTCCCGTCCTACATGTTAAATGTTGCTGTTGACCAGGGACCCCTTGTAAAGCGCTTTGAGCATGTTAAGTGGATATTGCGCTATATAAAAGCTCAATTTTTTATTTTTTTCACTGCCATCACAGGTATTACAAGGAAATTGTTGGTGCTCTGATCGTGTACGACATCAGCCAAAAACAGACATTTAAGTGTATCGAAAACGTCTATTTCCCATTGTTGAAAGAATATTCGGACAACAAGGTCCGCGTCACGATCGTCGGCAATAAGACAGACTTGGAACATCCTAGAGCTGTCAAGTCGAAGAAGGGGAAGGCCTTGGCTAGTAAGTATGTAGTTAACTCACTCAATCCTAGAGACTTTTGATTCTTTTCAAAATTGGACAAAAATGAATTAAAAATGATCATGTACGAGTAACATAGATAGTTTTATTCAACTATCATTAACATGTAAAAACGAAAAACATTAGCTTTGATACTATGCCTAAAACTTGTCTCATAAAAATGTAATAAATAGGCATGGGGTAAAAGTAACCCCGGATAAAATACGAATATAGTCGGTGTTAGGGTTGGGTGAGTTAACAATGGGAGCGATCTATATTCATGTTTTCGTCCAACCGAGTCATCGATCACGTGATTTTTTGCTGTTCAACGATTGGATATTTCTTAACAACTTATTGTAAACAGGCTGCTTTATTTATGAAAGTTATTAACATACTCATGTGCTAAGTGGAACAAAGTGACCAATCATGATGTTAGATTTTTCAAAAGCTGTGAACACTTTGCAATGTTATTATTATTATTATTATTATTATTATTATTATTATCATTATTATTATTATTATTATTATCATTATTATTACTATTATTATTATTATCATTATTATTACTATTCTTCTTCTTCTTCGTCTTCTTCTTCTTCTTCTTCTTCTTCTTCTTATTATTATCATTATTATTACTATTATTATTATTATTATTATTATTATTATTATTATTATTATTATTATTATTATTATTATTATCATTATTATTATTATTATTATTATTATTATTATTATTATTATCATTATTATTACTATTATTATTATTATCATTATTATTACTATTATTATTATCATTATTATTACTATTATTATTATCATTATTATTACTATTATTATTATTATTGTAAAAGTGGGCAAAACTATTATGAGGCGCTAACATGGCCACCTGGCTACAAGAGAAGGGAGGGTGACCAAATAGGAAAATGGAGGAGGATAGTTGAGAATGATAGAATCAAAGTTGAATTTTCATCCCGGAGAGAGAGAGAGAGAGAGAGAGAGAGAGAGAGAGAGAGAGAGAGAGAGAGAGAGAGAGAGAGAGAGAGAGAGAGAGAGAGAGAGAGAGAGAGAGAGAGGGGGGGGGGAAGAGACAGACAGAGAGAGAGGGAGAGAGAGAGGGGGGGGGGGGGGGGGGGGGAGGACAGCAGAGAGAGAGAGAGAGAGAGGGGGAGAGGGGGGAGGAGGGAGAGACAACAAAGAGAGAGAGAGAAGAAGGAAGAGAGAGAGGAGAGAGAGAGAGAGAGAGAGAGAGAGAGAGAGAGAGAGAGAGATGCCTTTACAGTTGTAGCCTTCAGAACAGTCTAGAGAAGACATTATCATTAAGCTCACAACCCTATTTATTATTCTCCACTCGACTCTATGTGTGAACGAGCACCTGGATACAGCCAGTGACAGATTTTCTAAGAGTGTCAGTTACAAAAAGAACGCTTACCGGGCAACTGGTACTGTATGGAATGGAAATAATAATATGGTACCATGAGGCCCGCTGTGGGAAATAAATAGAACATTTTGAAGCGCACTGAGCACGGTAAATCCATAGAGCAGCTGTTCTAAAGGTACTGTTTTGTAATTTCATGATACATCCTCTCCCCCATTCCAGGGAAATACAACCATGCCTTCATCGAGACGTCAGCCCTGGATTCTTCTAACGTGGAGACAGCTTTCAACAGCCTGTTTGATGGTAAGTTGTGTGTAAGTGTAATGGTCGCAATGCTAGTAGTGCGGCTTTGTGGTCTAGTGGTATGACACTCGCTTTCGGATCGGAAGGTCTTGGGTTCGAGCCTCAAAATGAGCGTTAACAGCGTTGTCTCTGTCGAAATAAATTGTAATAAAGACATAAATATGTACATGACTAAATTCCAATCATGTATTTATGTCTTCATTGTTTCGTGTTTTTTTTGTTTTTTGTTTGTTTTGTTGTTGTTGTTGGCTGAAGAAGGGTTTTGAGCCCAAACGTTCCGTGTTGGGTATTTTGTTCTTTTTTTTTTTTGAAGCTGTTATATTCATTTTTGTTTTGTTTTTGTTTTTAAGGGTTTTACGGCGCTTACGACACATTTAGGTCATATCAGCGCCAGTAAAAAGGAAGAAAATTGGATAGTGAAAAAATTCTAGTTCTAGATGTACACTAAAAAAGGAATTGAGGAAAAAAGTAAGACAAAGGGAAATTGGTTAAAATAGGGAACAGATGTAGATTCCAAGAGCACACTATCAGTGTACTTAGTTTGAGATCACCTAAATGTCACACCAGCACAAGATCCCACTAAGAGGAATACACTCAAATGCTTACATTATATATATTCAAAATAAATAGCACAATAATACAGAACAGAGAGATGATTTACAAGGGAAAAAATAAATATCATCACCCAAAACTATAACCATGCATTTTACTGTTTCCCTCCCAGCCAAGCGCTACGTCCAGGGCCAGGGCAAAACCAAGTACTAATCTCATTCCAAGACAAAGACAGAAAGCAAATTGGAAAACAGATATAGGGGGGATAGAAGACATAGTAAGTGCTATGCACCCTGCCCTCTATGGGAGGCCAGGAAATATTTGTTTGTGTTACTTTTTAAGCTGAAGCCACCAACTCCAAGCATCAGTAACACACTTTACTGTCACCTGGAACAACTACAAAGACGTCTAACTTCTACGTCATGGAACAAGACTGAAGGGCTAGAGCTCAGATGGTCGATGGTTCGGATAGGTAAGTAAGTAAGTAAGCTCAAGTAATTAATGTACACTTTTTAATATCTCTGAGACCATCCATAATAATTTGTTATTTTGTACCACCATTAAACCGGTTCTTTCTTGTGCCCTTTCCAAACCAGATATCTACGAATCCCAAGTCGAGGGAAAAGAAAGGAGCAGAGACGATGGCGACGGTTTGTGCCGGGATGCATGTCGATGTATGTAGTTAAGGCATTTTTAACTCACTCAATCCTAGAGATTTTTGCTACTTTTCAAAAATTGGAACAAATGTATTAACTCACTCAGTCCTAGAGATTTTTGCTACTTTTCAAAAATTGGAACAAATGTATTAACTCACTCAGTCCTAGAGATTTTTGCTACTTTTCGAAATTGGAACAAATAATGTATTAACTCACTCACTCCTAGAGATTTTTGCTACTTTTCAAAAATTGGAACAAATGTATTAACTCACTCAGTCCTAGAGATTTTTGCTACATTTTGAAATTGGAACAAATGTATTAACTCACTCAGTCCTAGAGATTTTTGCTACTTTTCAAAAATTGGAACAAATGTATTAACTCATCAGTCCTAAGATTTTTGTACTTTTCGAAATTGGAACAAATAATGTATTAACTCACTCACTCCTAGAGATTTTTTGCTACTTTTCAAAAATGGAACAAAGTATTAACCACTCATTTCCCAGAGATTTTTGCTACTTTTCGAAATTGGAACAAATAATGTATTAACTCACTCAGTCCTAGAGATTTTTGCTACATTTTGAAATTGGAACAAATGTATTAACTCACTCAGTCCTAGAGATTTTTGCTACTTTTCGAAATGTATTAAAAATGAGCATGTACATAGATGGTTTTATTCAACTGCCATTAACAGGTAAATTTAAAAAAAAAAAGAACATTAGCTTTGATACTACGCCTATAATTTGTCTCAGAAAAATGTATAAAATAAATAGGCATGGGGTAAAAATAACCCGGGTAAACAACGGATATAGTCGGTGTTCGGGTTGAGTGAGTTAATACAATAATCTCTAGCTTTTTGATTGATAAAGTGACAGTTTCTAACAATTTTTAAAAATTTTTTTAATTTTAAAAAAAAAAAAAAAATTTAAAAAATTTTTTTAAAAAATTTTTAAAAAAAAAATTAAAAATTTTTCCCCAAAAAAACCCCCTTTAAAATTTTTAAAAATATTTTTTTTTTAAAATTTAAATTTTAAATTTTAAAAAAAAAATTTTTTTAAAAAATTTTTTAAAATTTTAAAAAAAAAAAAAACCCTTAAAAAAAACAAAAAAAAATTTTTTTTTCTTTAAAAAAATTTTTAATTTAAAAAAATTTTTTTTTTTTAATATTTAAAAAAAAAAAATAAATAAAAATAAAGTAACTTATTTTTAAAAAAACGGTGCAAATCTCTAAAAAAAATTTTTTCCCAATTTGTTAAAAACTGTATTTTACAACCCAAAAGCTAGAGTTTATTGTATTAACTCATAAACCCAACCCCGACTAACCGTTTTTCCCCGGGTATTTTTCCCCCCTGCCTATTTTTTTATACATTTTTCTGAGACAATTATGGGCGAGTATCAAAGCAATTTTTTTTTTTTTTTTAATTCCCTTTTTAATTGCATTAAATAAAAAAAAACTTTTTCTTCCTTTTAAACATTTCAAAAAAGTAGCAAAAACTCTAACTGAGTGAGTTAATACTTTTGTTCCAATTTCAAAATTACAAAAACTCTAAGTGGGGAAAATTTTTAAACTTTATTTTTCCTTTTTCGAAAAGTAGCAAAAATCTCTAGACTGATTTTTTAAAATTACTTTTTTCCCAAAAATTTTTGGAAAAGTAGCAAAAATCTCTGGATGATTTTTTTAATCATTTTTTTTTCCCCAAATTTTTCAAAAAGTACAAAAATCTGGGGGACTGGTGAGTTAATAATTTGTTCCTTTTTGAAAGAAAAAAACTCTCCCGAGTTTTTAATTTACTTTTTCCCCAATTTCGAAAAGTAGCAAAAACCAGGACTAGTGATTTAATACATTTGTCCAATTTTTAAAAAATTTAAAAAAATTTCTGGGATAGTGAGTTAATAATTATTTGTTCCTTTTCGAAAAGTAGAAAAAATCTCGGGGCTGAGGAGTTAATACATTTTTTCCCCTTTTTTGAAAAGTACAAAAATCTCTAGGATTGATATTAAAACATTTTTTTCCAATTTTGAAAATACAAAAATCTGGGGGTTTGATGATTAAAAAGCCTTAACTCATACATTGACATCCCAATCCGGGCACAAACCGCACCACGCCTGCTCCTTCTTTTCCCTCGACTTGGGATTCGTAGATATCGTTTTGGGGAAAGGGACAAAAAAAGGGAACCCCGGTTTAAGGGGGGGAACAAAATAAAAAATTTTTTTGGGCCCTCGGGAAAAAAAAAAGGGTTTTACTTTAAAATTTCTTGAGCTTTTTACTTACTTATCCCAACCGCGACCACCTGAGCTTACCCCCTTTTTGTCTTGTGCCATGACGTAAAATTTTAAAAGTTTTTTGTTTTTTCCCCGGGGGGGGAAAGCTTCACGATTTTTGGATTTGGGGGGTTTTAAAAAGTAACACAAACAAAATTTCCCTTTCCCCCCCATAGGGGGCAGGGTGAAGCAACTTTGTGTCTTCTATCCCCCCATATCTTTTTTCCCAATTTGCTTTCTTTTTTGTTTTGGGAAAAAGATTAGTTTTGGGGTTTCCCGGGCCCCCGGGGGGTAGCGTTGGCCGGAGGGGAAAAAAATAAAATGCTGGTTATTGTTTTGGGGGATGAATTTTTTTTTTTCCCTTGTAAATCACTCTCTGTTTTTTTATTTTTTATGCTATTTATTTGAAAATATAATGTAAACATTTTTTTGTATTCCTAATATTTGGGGTCTTTTTTGGGGGGGGGAAAATTTTGGTGATCCAAAAAAAGTACACTGAAGGTGCTTTTTTGGATCTACATCTGTTCCCTATTTTTTTAACCCAAATTTTTCCCTTTTTCTTTTTTTTTCCTCAATTCCTTTTTTAAAATGTAATCTAGAAAAAAAAATTTTTCACTATCCCAAAATTTTTTTCCTTTTTTTCTGGGGCCGATATGACCCCCAAAGGTTAAGCGCCCAAAACCCTTAAAAACAAAAAAAAAAAAAAAATGAATATAACAGCTTCAAAAAAAAAAAGAAAAAAATACCCAACACG
>NC_088374.1:19266657-19297722 GCF_034508935.2 Berghia stephanieae | reverse complement strand
TAACAAGTCACGGTCCCAACCACGTGTTTCATCACAACCTAGTAAATTAAATTGAGCTGTTATATAGCGCAACATCCACTAAATGTGCTCAATGCGCTTTGCAAAGGGTCCCTGATCAACAGCAACACGTAACATGTAGAACGAGGCATGACGCCTGTTAGGCCATACTACCATTTTTTCCGGACAGACAACACTGTTAGCAGCCATGTACTCATTTTACACCTGAGTACTGTGAGAGAATGTGAGTAAAGAGCCTTTTCGAAGGACTCAACTATGCACCGAGCAAGGCTCGAACCCAGGACCTTCCGATCCGAAATACCACTAGCCTACATAGCCGAACTATAATATTGCAGAGGAAAGTAAGATGTACTCCCATTGTGGGCAGGGAGGTACATACTGTGTCTTCGCGGGTGGTTGGATGGGAGCATCACCCTTGAATCATATACCTATGATGTTCGCATGGGTGTACGATCCGATAGTGATGTTGTTTCTTCTTCTCTTTACTAGCCTATCCTGCTTCTTTGGTTTGTGATTGTATTTTTGACAGGGGATATTTTTTTTTTTGTAAATCTTCTGTCAGTTTGTTCTTGGTTATTTATAATTTAGCTTATGATATCTTTAGGTTATGATTTTGATTTACATTTGTACCATTTTTGTTGGATTGCTTGTTTTTTTTGTTTCAGCGGTCTCTCATATAACCTCAATTGTGTTGGAAGAGACCTAAAGCAACAAACAAACAAAAAAAAACTGTGTCTTCTATCGCCTTTTATCTGTTTTCCAACATGCTTTCTGTCTTTGTCTTGGAATGAGATTAATTGGTTTTGTCCTGGCCCTGGTTGGGAGGGAAACAGTCAAATGCATAGTTATTGTTTTGGGAGATGATATTTTTTTCCTTGTAAATCATCTCTCTGTTATGTATTATTATATTTGTTATTTTTAACGTATAATGTAAGCATTTGAGTGTATTCCTCTATGTTGGATTTTGTGTTTGTGTCCGGATGAGACTTATAGGTCTGGGTGGGGATCCTGACCTCCCATAGTGGGCATGGAGGTACATGGTGTGTCTTCTATCCCCCCAACCCGTTTTCCAATTGTTTCCTGTTGTTGTCTTGGAATGAGATTACTTGGTTTTGTCCTGGCCCTGGCCAAGGGTCTTGGCTGAGAGGGAAACAGTCGAATGTCTATAGTTTTGGAAGATGATATTTTTTTCCTTGTAAATCATCTCTCTGTTATGCATTGTATTATGTTTAGTTTACATATATTATATGATTTGTAAACATTTGAATGTATTCCTCTTTGTTGGGACCCGTGCTTGTGTCTGGATAAGACTTTTAGGTGATCTCAAACTAAGTACTTTGACAGTGTGCTCTTGGAATCTACATCTGGTCCCTATTTGAACCAATTCCCCTTTGTCTCACCTTTTCTTTTGTGCTTTAATTGTAATTAGAGAACTTTTTACTATACCATTTTCTTCCTTTTTACTGGTGCTGATATGACCTTAATGTGTTGCAAGCGTCATAAAACCCTAAAAACAAAACAAAAACAGACTTATAGGTGATCTCTAACTCAAACTAAGTAAATGGGTGGTGTGCTCTTGGAATCTACATCTGATCCCTATTTGTTCCTAGTTCCCCTTTGTCTTACTTTCTCTTGGGTGCTTTAATTGTAATTCTAGAACTTTTTACTATCCCATTTTCTTCCTTTTTACTGGCGCTGATATGACCTCAATGTGTTGCAAGACATAGAAAGCCGCGGCGGATGTGACAATAGTCATTAACAGCTAATAATATTGGACCCGGCAAGCACTTTCAAATTTGCTTACCTTTGGTGACAGCGGGCGTCTTCCAAGAATCCATTAATTAGAGATAAGAGGGTCAATTTATGTGTATGTGTGTGTGTGTGTGTGAGAGAGAGAGAGGGAATGTGTGTGTGTGTGTGTGTGATATGTAAATATAAATCTATATACATGTTATGTTTTATGAATATGTATGACATGGATTTATTATTTAAAATTAAAACAGATCAACAAGTTGACACCAATAAAATCAGCTGATTAGCATTGTATTCATAATAATATAATTGCACACACACACACACACACACACACACACACACACACAATATATATATATATATATATATATATATATAATATAATATCATAATAATATATATATCTATATATATATATAATTTATATTATAATTAATATATATCATATATTTTTATTTATATATATATATTATATCTTATTTAATAAATTATATATATATTTATTTATATATATATATATACATAATATATAAACATATAATATATTAATATATATATAATATATATATATACATAATTATATAATTATATATTTAATATTATCATAATATATTAATAATATATATATATATATTTATTATATTTATAAAATATATAATATTTATTATATATAGTATATTAATATATATATATATATATATATATATTTTATATATATATATAATATTATTTATATAATAATTAATATATAATAATATATATTAATATATATATATATTATTATTATATTATATATTATATATATATATATTAAAATATATTAATTAAATATATTATATATATAATATATATATATTTATTATTATATTTATAATATATATATATATTATATATATATAATAATAATATTATATTATATATATTATATAATATATAATATATATATATATTTATATATAATATATATATTATATTATATATATAATATATATTAATATATAATATATATATATATATTATGTGTGTGTGTGTGTGGTGTGTGTTGTGTGTGTGTGCAATTATATTATTATGAATACAATGCTAATCAGCTGATTTTTGGTGTCAACTTGATCTGTTTTAATTTTAAATAATAAATCCATGTCATACATATTCATAAAAACATAACATGTATATAGATTTATATTTACATATCACACACACACACACACACATTCCCTCTCTCTCTCTCACACACACACACACACATACACATAAATTGACCTCTTATCTCTAATTAATGGATTCTTGGAAGACGCCCGCTGTCACCAAAGGTAAGCAAATTTGAAAGTGCTTGCCGGTCCAATATTATTAGCTGTTAATGACTATTGTCACATCCGCCGCGGCTTTCTATGTCTTGCAACACATTGAGGTCATATCAGCGCCAGTAAAAGAAAGAAATGGGATAGTAAAAAGTTCTAGAATTACAATTAAAGCACCCAAGAGAAAGTAGACAAAGGGGAACTAGGAACAAATAGGGATCAGATGTAGATTCCAAGAGCACACCACCCATTTACTTAGTTTGAGTTAGAGATCACCTATAAGTCTGTTTTTGTTTTGTTTTTAGGGGTTTTATGGCGCTTGCAACACATTAAGGTCATATCAGCACCAGTAAAAAGGAAGAAAATGGTATAGTAAAAAGTTCTCTAATTACAATTAAAGCACAAAAGAAAAGGTGAGACAAAGGGGAATTGGTTCAAATAGGGACCAGATGTAGATTCCAAGAGCACACTGTCAAAGTACTTAGTTTGAGATCACCTAAAAGTCTTATCCAGACACAAGCACGGGTCCCAACAAAGAGGAATACATTCAAATGTTTACAAATCATATAATATATGTAAACTAAACATAATACAATGCATAACAGAGAGATGATTTACAAGGAAAAAAATATCATCTTCCAAAACTATAGACATTCGACTGTTTCCCTCCCAGCCAATGAACTCCGGCCAGGGCCAGGACAAAACCAAGTAATCTCATTCCAAGACAACGACAGGAAACAATTGGAAAACGGGTTGGGGGATAGAAGACACACCATGTACCTCCATGCCCACTATGGGAGGTCAGGATCCCCACCCAGACCTATAAGTCTCATCCGGACACAAACACAAAATCCAACATAGAGGAATACACTCAAATGCTTACATTATACGTTAAAAATAACAAATATAATAATACATAACAGAGAGATGATTTACAAGGAAAAAAATATCATCTCCCAAAACAATAACTATGCATTTGACTGTTTCCCTCCCAACCAGGGCCAGGACAAAACCAATTAATCTCATTCCAAGACAAAGACAGAAAGCATGTTGGAAAACAGATAAAAGGCGATAGAAGACACAGTTTTTTTTTGTTTGTTTGTTGCTTTAGGTCTCTTCCAACACAATTGAGGTTATATGAGAGACCGCTGAAACAAAAAAAACAAGCAATCCAACAAAAATGGTACAAATGTAAATCAAAA
Source organism: Berghia stephanieae (assembly GCF_034508935.2). Taxonomy (NCBI): domain Eukaryota; kingdom Metazoa; phylum Mollusca; class Gastropoda; order Nudibranchia; family Aeolidiidae; genus Berghia; species Berghia stephanieae. The sequence goes on along the minus strand of NC_088374.1, from coordinate 19,293,449 downwards.
TCATAACCTAAAGATATCATAAGCTAAATTATAAATAACCAAGAACAAACTGACAGAAGATTTACAAAAAAAAAAAATATCCCCTGTCAAAAATACAATCACAAACCAAAGAAGCAGGATAGGCTAGTAAAGAGAAGAAGAAACAACATCACTATCGGATCGTACACCCATGCGAACATCATAGGTATATGATTCAAGGGTGATGCTCCCATCCAACCACCCGCGAAGACACAGTATGTACCTCCCTGCCCACAATGGGAGTACATCTTACTTTCCTCTGCAATATTATAGTTCGGCTATGTAGGCTAGTGGTATTTCGGATCGGAAGGTCCTGGGTTCGAGCCTTGCTCGGTGCATAGTTGAGTCCTTCGAAAAGGCTCTTTACTCACATTCTCTCACAGTACTCAGGTGTAAAATGAGTACATGGCTGCTAACAGTGTTGTCTGTCCGGAAAAAATGGTAGTATGGCCTAACAGGCGTCATGCCTCGTTCTACATGTTACGTGTTGCTGTTGATCAGGGACCCTTTGCAAAGCGCATTGAGCACATTTAGTGGATGTTGCGCTATATAAAAGCTCAATTTAATTTACAAGGTTGTGATGAAACACGTGGTTGGGACCGTGACTTGTTACTCTCTTCCTCTATTTCTTCATCACATCAGACCGTTTGTCATGATAAGAAGTAGAAGCCAATAGATTCTTCCAGGCTACTTTTCCCAATAGGATTGAATAGTCTGATGTCACGTCTGTTCAGCAACGAGCAGCTTGGTTCTAAACAAAGAAAATTGGTACTTTTTATTCTTGGCTAGAACTTTCCATATGTCATGTGATCAGAATGTTTAAAAGTCAAAACATGATCATATTTATTATGATTTTCTCCTCTGGATACACTTTTATGCTCGTCGGAGAAATATTTCATAAGGGCGTCCGCCATTGTTCCTATAGTTTAGAGCCAGTTACTAAGTTACTATGCCCCCCCCCCACCTCTTCTACTTACTTACTTATCTGAACCAGCGACCACCTGAGCTCTAGCCCTTCGTTCTTGTGCCATGACGTAGAAGTTAGACGTATTTTGTAGGTAGGTGTTCCAGGTGACTATAAAGTCTGTTACTGATGCTTGGATTTGGTGGGAGGAATGTGCATCTCAGGTCTTCAAGAGGTTGACATTCAAGCAAGTGGTGTGTTACTGTTTCATTGGGGTGTTGACATAGGGGGCAGGAAGGGGGTGTGTCTTTTGTAATTTTGCTTAAATGGTTGTTGAGCGGTATGTGTTGTGTTCTTAGTTGAAGGATGATGCTTTGCTGGTGTCTTCTGAGCTTATATAGGCAATCAGTCTTTACAAGATTGGTCATATGTGACCCACCGCATCAAAACGGTATTATGTCGGGATCCACTCGGTAAGGGAAATTGAATTCATAGCCACAAATATCCAACTTGGGTTTAATTTCTGTACGTTATGCTGGAGTATAAAGACTATTTCTTGCATTGCAAAAACTTCTAAGCTTCAATTTCTCATCATTCTATCACTAAATTCACTTTTTGGGGTCTGAATCATCCCGACATAATACCGTTTTGAGACGGAGGGTCACATATGGGAAAACATACATCTACCCGTGGTGCTCATCGCTACTTCTACTTGATACACTAGAGTAAAGAGTTATAAAAGGAAAAACCAGTAAATCAAAGACTAAGGCGAACCAGTTGTCAGAGACCAGTCACCGTGTAGGTGTAACACTGTCTTTTTATTGGTTAGGGTTAGGGTTAAGGGTTAAGGGTTAAAGGTTAAGGGTAAAGGGCATAGTATGTACTATGGACTATTATGTAACAGATAAATGCTTTTTTTACAAGGAAAAAAAAACGTCATCTCTCAAAAAAAATATTTAAAAATTGAGCTTTATATAGCGCAATATCCACTAAATGTGCTCAAAGCACTTTACAAGGGATCTCTGGTCAACAGAAACATTTAATATGTAGGACGGGACATGACGCCTGTTAGGTGATATTACAATTTTTTCGGACAAAGACAACGCTGTTAACGACCAGGTACTCATTTTACACCTGAGTACGGTGAGAGAATGTGAGTAAAGAGCCTTTTCCAAGGACTCAACTATGCGCTGAGCGCGAGGCTCGAACCCAGGACCTTCCGATCCGAAAGCGAGTGTCATACCACTAGATCACATAGCCGTACACAAAAAAAAGTGGGAACTATACATCTGATTGCTTCTGTTTCAAATAAGTACCTCTGTCCTGTGAGAATCCAGAACAAAAATAAACATAGAAAGTAACAGGGAAAGATAATAATATAGGGGGATAGAAGGGATCTACTAAAACAGAGAGTTCTGTCCCTTGAGATGGCCCCAAGAATAGCTGCTGACAGACCAGGTGGAGATCCCTTGTATCGTTTGTTTTTATTTGGTTTTTAAGGGTTATACGGCACTTGCAACACGTTTAAGGTCATATCAGCGCCAGTAAAAAAGGAAGAAAATGTGATAGTAAAAAGTTCTAGAATTACAATTAAAGTACCCAAGAAAAGGTAAGACAAAGGGGTATTGGTTCAAATAAGAAACAGGTGTAGATTCCAAGAGCACACTATCAAAGTACTTAGTTTGAGATCACTAAAAGTCTCGTACAGACACAAGCACAGGTCCCCACTAAGAGGAATACACTCAAATGTTTTACAAATCATATATAATACTGTCATCTGCATTTTTTGCCAAATTGGGACCTAAAATTTGCCAAAAGTTGCCCAAAAAACCCCCAAAATTTGCCAAGGAATTTGCCAAAAAGACCAAAATTTGCCAAAAAATTTGCCGAGAGGAACTAAGCGTTTCAGTAAAAATTAACACGCGATACAGAAAACAATATATATAAAAGACAATTTCTTACATTTAAGGAGGCTACATTTATTAATTTACACATTAGCGTTGTTACAAAGATTTTAAAGGATCATTATCCGTAGAAAGTAGCTTCCCTTGGTTTGGGCCCAGGCAAAGCTGCAACATTTCTCAAGTTTCGCACTTTTTTTTTCTTTATTTTGTTTTCGCTTCTTTTTTTCCCCCAAAAATTTGCCACGCGATTTGCCAATTTTCCCAAAATTTGCCACGATTTCCTGATATTTGCGGCCACAAATTGCCATTTGCGGCTGCAAAAAATGCAGATGACAGATAATATAAAGAAAACATGATATAATGCATAACAGAGAGATGATTTATAAGGAAAAAAATATCATTTCCCAAAACTAACTATACATTTAACTGTTTCCCTCCCTGCTAGGACTCCGGCCAGGGCCAGGACAAAACCAAGTAATCTCATTCCAAGACAAAGACAGAAAGCAAGTTGGACAACAGATATAGGGGGATAGAAGACGCAGTAAGTACCTATCTGCCCACTATGGGAGGCCAGGAACCCCATCCAGTATCTCATTCCAAGACCAAGACAGAAAGCATGTTGGAAAACAGACATAATGGGATAGAAAACACAGCAAGTACCTTTGGCAAGGACCAGGACAAAACAGAGTAATCCCATTCCAATATAAAGACTCAGAAAACAGATATACGGGGACGGAAGACACAGCAAGTGACCTCCTGCCCACCATGGGAGGTCAGAAGACCCCATCCATTATTTTGTTGATAAGGGGAGACACCTAAAATATTTACACCAGTTATCTCTGATCATAATAAACAGGAGTAGATATAATTTACATCATCTTTGTTTTTGACAAAGTATCAAACTTCACAACTAATAATTGACAAAGTATCAAACTTCACAACTAATAATTGACAAAGTATCAAACTCCACAACTAATAATTGACAAAGTATCAAGCTCCACAACTAATAATTGACAAAGTATCAAGCTCCACAACTAATAATTGACAAAGTATCAAACTTCACAACTAATAATTGACAAAGTATCAAACTTCACAACTAATAATTGACAAAGTATCAAACTTCACAGCTAATAATTGACAAAGTATCAAACTTCACAACTAATTATTGACAAAGTATCAAACTTCACAACTAATAATTGACAAAGTATCAAACTTCACAACTAATAATTGACAAAGTATCAAACTTCACAACTAATTATTGACAAAGTATCAAACTTCACAACTAATTATTGACAAAGTATCAAACTTCACAACTAATAATTGACAAAGTATCAAACTTCACAACTAATAATTGACAAAGTATCAAACTTCACAACTAATAATTGACAAAGTATCAAACTCCAAAACTAATAATTGACAAAGTATCAAACTTCACAACTAATAATTGACAAAGTATCAAACTTCACAACTAATAATTGACAAAGTATCAAACTTCACAACTAATAATTGACAAAGTATCAAACTTCACAACTAATAATTGACAAAGTATCAAACTTCACAACTAATAATTGACAAAGTATCAAACTCCACAACTAATAATTGACAAAGTATTGACAAAGTATGAAACTTCACAACTAATAATTGACAAAGTATGAAACTTCACAACTAATAATTGACAAAGTATCAAACTTCACAACTAATAATTGACAAAGTATGGAACTTCACAACTAATAATTAACAAAGTATCAAACTTCACAACTAATTATTGAAAAGTATCAAACTTCACAACTAATAATTGACAAAGTATCAAACTTCACAACTAATAATTGACAAAGTACCAAACTTCACAACTAATAATTGACAAAGTACCAAACTTCACAACTAATAATTGACAAAGTATCAAACTCCAAAACTAATAATTGACAAAGTATCAAACTTCACAACTAATAATTGACAAAGTATCAAACTTCACAACTAATAATTGACAAAGAAAACATCCTCCAGAATAGCACTTTCCTCGCTGTCCTCCACATCGAGTTCATCTTTCTTACGTCGGCTCGGGAGAACTTCATCACTCAAGTCATCAGTTTGAAGATGCAGGTAGGACCCATGATGAGAATCGCTGTCCTCGTCATCAACATCACCACCATCATCGTTGTCATCGTAATCAACTTTAACAACCTTTAAGTCATCGTCATTGTTATCAACATCATCGTCATCTATAAGATTTACATTGTTGTATTTCATTCTCGCTTTCGATTTCGTATTCGGAATCGGATTCAAAGATTTTATCACAGAGTCCCACATCTTGCCCTCATCCTCACCATCATCGTATTCAGTTAAACGCCTACTACCCCTAACACCTCTCACATCATTATTATATTTGTTATATCCATCATCGTTATCATCATCATCATCGACAAATTCCTCACCTCCCGACAACGACAAGAACAAATCATCAAGATTACTATCATCATTATCGTCATAATCATAAAATGTCTCATCATCATCATCATCAACACCATCATCATCATCACCATTCCCACCACCACCACCACCACCAGACACAATCTTCCTCAACCCATTCAACCTCTCTTCCTTTAAACCCACACAATCAAAGACTTCCAACTCCTCATCAACTCTTAACCCTTTCCCTCCAGTCTTACTCCGCCTCAATAACGTTTCCCTGTTACTATTTTTATCTTTATTTCCTAAACCAGAAAAATGTCCAGGCTTTCTATTTCTATTCCTATCCCCGGGCCTCAAACCTCCCACCCATCTACTCCTCCCCTCACCCCTTAACGTTGACGAAGGTTTCAATGTTGACCCTTGAACTCTTAACTCTGAACTCCACCTATTCTCATTAATACCAAAATCATCCTCATCATCGCCATCGCTATTTCTCACAGCTTTCCTTCCCTCTCTGAAAAGAGATTTTCTTGTTTTGGAAGTAGAAGTTGAGGTTATCTGTCGTTGATTATAATTCTGATCACTCCTTCCATCAGCTTTAGGCTTCAGTTTCAGATCGAGTCCGTTATTCCAGTCATCAGGAAAACTGTTGTTGTTATGGGACGGTTTAGAGTGTTGGTGTGTTTTGGAATTGTTTGTAAATGTCTTTGGTAGGTGGTAAGGTTGTGGAGGTAGTGACTGTGTAACTCTTTCTTTGGTCGGGGCAGTCCGGAAACGATGGCTGTTGCCATCTTTATCATCATCATCGTTTTCATTCTCACCGGGAAGAGAGTTGATTATCTTGAGCACAGCTAGAGTCTTATCCCTGAAAATGAAAACAAGAAAACAAGAAACAATTTAGACTTTGAAACGGATGGACACAAAATAAAAATGAATATTTATGGAGGTGTGGCTATGTGGACTTGTGGTATGATGACACTCGCCCTCGGATTGGAAGGTCCAGGGTTCAAATCCTTCTCTGAGTGGCACATAGTTGAGTCCTTGGAAAAGGCTCTTTACTCACATTATCTCAAATAAATTGGTGTAAAATAGATACCTGGTCATTAACAACATAGTCTCTATTGGAAAAAAATGTATTATCACCTATCAGGCGTCATGTGTTGTCCTACATGTTTAAGTGTTGCTGTTGACTAGGGACCCCTTGTAAAACGCTTTGAGCACTTTTAGTGAATATTGCGCTTTATAAATGCTCTAGTTTTTACGTCATTTTCAGGGAATTACGATGCTCCACGCGTTTCACAATGTTTTATTTATTCTTTTAATTCAGTCATCATAAGAAACCAAATTTCCCTTGAGTAGTAGCGTATGGCTACACCTCCAGATTATGTTTGTCGATCCCTGATGTCAGGTCATCTCCGGCTTCAAAGAATGTTTCGTACCCCCCTTCCAATCTTGTTACCGGGCATTGCAGGACCAGATGGTCGATGGTTTGACGTGCCCCTTTGCAGTATTGGCAGATTGGTGAGTCAATGAGTCTCCATCGATAGAGGCTTTCTTTGCTGCGACTATGGTTGGTTCTAAGTCGGTTCGAAATCATACTGGTTAGCAAGCCTGAATTCAGGATAGAGAGAGAGAGAGAGAGAGAGAGAAGACAGAGAGACAGAAAGAGAGAGAGTAAGAGAGAGAGAGAGAGAGAGAGAAGACAGAGAGACAGAAAGAGAGAGAGTGTGTATGTGTGTGTGTGTGTGATTGTGTAAGTGTGTGTGTGTGTAAGTGTGTCAAGGAAATAGAAAAACCAACCCAGGAGATTCACTGAAGCGAGGTCTGGACACCGACTGGTGACTGGGTGTCTTTTTGTGACTGGAATGTCTTGTGTCCTTCACCTTGTTCAACGTCTCTGGTTTTTCCACCAACAAGACATCGCTGAAATGTTAAACAAAAAAAGTAGTCTGGGGTAAGATGGCTGATTTGTAAAATTCTTTTTTTTTTTTAATTATTTACAAATCGCATTTTTCTATTTGTTTTGTTCAGCATTGTATGTTTGTTTTTAAGGGTTTTACGGCACTTGCAACACATTAATGTCATATCAGTGCCAGTAAGAAGGAAGAAAATGGGATAGTAAAAAGTTCTAGAATTACAATTAAAGCACCCAAGAAAAAGTAATACAAAGGGGAATTGTTTCAAATTGCAAACAGATGTAGATTCCAAGAGCACACCATCAAAATACTTAGTTTGAGATCACCTAAAAGTCTCATCCAGACACAAGCACAGGTCTCCACTAAGAGGAAGACTCAAATGTTTACAAATATATATAATATGTATATAAAACATAATACGGTGCATAACGGAGAGATGATTTACAAGGAAAAAAATATCATCTCCCAAAACTAACCATACATTCGACTGTTTCCTTCTCAGCCAGGGTATCTGCGCATAGTTCAGTCCTGGGAAAAGACCTTTACTCACATTCTCTCACGTACTCAGGTGTAAAATGAGTACCAGGCCGTGAACAAAGTTGTCTCTGCCCGGAAAAAAATTGTAATATCGCCTAACATCCGTCATGTCCCGTCCTACATGTTAAATGTTGCTGTCGGTCCGGGACCCCTTGTAAAGCGCTTTGAGCACGTTTAGTGGATATTGCGCTATATTAAAAAAGCTCAAAATGAAGGGAATTTTATTTTATTTATTTATATTTATATCAATCTATTCATTCCTGAGACGGATAATGACCCTGACCTTGGAATGGAAGAAGCAAATGACATGCTGGTCCCAGCATCTACCGTTGCAGGCGTCGGAGAGGAAACGACAGCAGCATTCTTCAGATCTGTAGCAGTAGTAGTAGTAGTAGTAGTATTAGTGGTCATAGCTATACTTTCCTTCGGATGATGAAGATGTCCACTGTCTGATGCAGGTGTCGCATCATCATCGTTGTTGTTGTTCTGGTTGTTGTCAGGTGTCACAATGAATTTTTTGTCAAGGTTGGAGGTTGGTGATGTCACTTCCTCCTCTGAAAAAAAAAACACAAAGCAGGGTGAACGTGTGAATAGTTGCTTTAACAAAAATTGGTTTTGATTGCTTTTACGGCGTTTGCGATATAGGGCAGTTCAGGTCTGAGTTAGTAAAATGAAAGGAAGAGAACAATTCCTGATGTGTATCTCGTGCTTGACACAGGAAGCTGCGTATCTTCGCTCCTGTTTGTGTTAAATGTTTATGCTGATTCTTTTGTTTATTTGGATTAATTCTTATAGAAGAAGAAGAAGAAGAAGAAGAAGAAGAAGAAGAAGAAGAAGAAGAAGAAGAAGAAGAAGAAGAAGAAGAAACAGAAGAAGAAGAAGAAGAAGAAGAAGAAGAAGAAGAAGAAGAAGAAGAAGAAGAAGAAGAAGAAGAAGAAGAAGAAGAAGAAGAAGAAGAAGAAGAAGAAGAAGAAGAAGAGGTGGTGCGGTCGTGTGAGAGCTTTCGAAGGAGAATATATATTTCGAAGAAAAATAATTATTTCGCATTATTTTTTTCCCATCTCACATCCAGACGGAACCAAAAAAATATAGAGACCGAGAAATAAGAACCGGAGATATGCATGTGTGTCGGTAGCAAAATAGAGAGAAACCTTCCGGTCCTGTTCGACACACTTCTGTGCGTGTGTTATTTACTGACTAGGTGTGTGTGTGAGGACGACTCGCACGAACTTCGCGACCCACTCTCGCTGGCTGTGGCACAGTAGGCAGGCAGTGAATACATCCACGTCTAGCGGAGCTTGTAGGTGGCATGATAATATTATAGCTAACAGATAGACGGCAAATTTTGTTTTGTCTTTGATGCGACAAATGAAATTGTTTTTTTTTTTTTTTTAAGTCGGCATTTGAAACGGAATAAAATCTATTTTTTTTTCGAGGAACGAAATAAAAGTCTTTTACTTTATTTTTTATCGGTTCTGTTCTTTGACGTTACGAATTCTATTATTACTATTATTCTTTTTTTTAAAAATTAGCACTTAAGAGCAAAATCGTACTGTCGAAAATCCGACAATAGATTTACAGGCCTGATTTAACATGTAGGACGGGACCTTCCGATCCCAAAGCGAGTGTCATACCACTAGACCACATAGCTGAACAAGGTCGTCAACTTTATCCAGTACCAATGGAACAATAATAATAATAGATCTTTATTGTCCATAAATAAGGCAATTTGTCATTTAGTTACACTTGTTATAACGTTATATGATAACTATAACATTGAACAGATATTTCACTCCTACTTATTCTCTCTCTCTCTCTCTCTCTCACACACACACAAACACACATACTCTCTATCTCTCTCTCTTTCTTATCAATCTCATCATCATCATCATTGTGCCCCAATACTTGCCTGTATTTGATAAAAAGGAGTACTCCAATCTTTTCACAACAGCGTCCATACCATCAACACCACCACCACCACCAGCACCCATCCTGTTATCGTTCTTGTCATAGGTGACGCACTCGTCCCCATCCCGACCTCGTAACCTATGACCTTGACCTTCACCATCATTTTCTCTTGCTCCTCCTTTCCTCCCACTCCCTCCTCCAATCTTCAACTCCTGTCCATCCCTTTTGTTTCTTGCTACAGCCACCGCCGCAGACACCGACTGCCTGTCATCTCGGTGACTTGCAGAGTTATGCCCCTTTCTATTCACACTACTGACTGCTCTCCCTTTCTTCAGGCCATGACCTGACACAACATCGGACATAGGATCAGGGCTATGAAACTCTTCTTCCTTTTCCCCTTTCTCCAAGCCATCTGTTATGAATAAGGAAGAAGAAAACAATTGTCAGTGACAAAATAATTTAGAGTATATAATTTATATTAATAATAATAACAATAATAATAATGCTGAAAACTTATATAGCGCTATAACTCCACGACACCAGACTCTAAGCGCTTGAATTACAAATTACTTTGGCTGAAACATAATCATTTACACACACAAGCACACACACACACACACACACAACACAACACAACACATAACACAAACCAAACCTATCTTGCTTCTCATACATATATACGTATATATAAATATACAATCATATCTGTTCCTTGTTTTTAATTTGCTAGTCGATAAAGAATAATCCAAGGGCCATTTCCATACACATAAACAGTCTGTTAAAAAAAACAACAATTGTCCAGATTGCCAAACCGGGACAGCCACGATTTTATTAGGACGGTTGGCCGCTATGTAAATGAAATATACAGATGCTTACTTTTTTCAAAATTTCGGCTCCTCGTTTCGGTCTCTTGGATGTTACCTAGGAATTGCTGTCTCTGTAGAAAATAATAAAGAAAAGAAAAAAATAATAATAAAGATTATACAATGAAATCTCGTAATATTGCCATGTTTGGGACCAAGGCAAAATTGGCGATATTATAACAAACTTGGTCATAACAAGAAATGAATGAGTAGAAAAGTGCCAGAAGACAATAGAGAATAAAAGCTTTGCGGTGATGAGGAATCGAACCCATGACCTGACTGTTACAGTAACCCTGCCTGGCCACGAGAGAGATGCTCTACAATTGATGCTGTCCACCACTCCAAAAAAAGGTGGTTTCAAACGGAGGAACTATCTTGAGTTCCTCTTACGACTCCTCGAGATCGTGAAATGTCTGAAGACTGAGTTGTTCCGCGAGGCTTATTTTTAATAAAATAGATGTTGCTTTGATTTTGTTTTTTTCGTATGCATGCTTATGATGTATCTTGTAGTGTCGTGATTTTCAATTTTGTTGTTTTTAAACATTTTTATTTTTATTTTCATTTTTATTATGTAAAGCGCCGCACAGCACGATTAACATGGATGTTTAGGTGCTATATAAATTCATTATTTACTATTACTATTTACTAAGTCGTATTGAGAAATGATCTATTCAAGGCAAAATATTGGCAGTCAATGAGGTTGGTAGTCTAATAGGGGGTGGTATAATGAGGTTTGATTGTAATGGGAATAATGGTAATAATAACAAATAGATGCTAATTATAAGAATCTGAAATACTCATCAACAGTCATGACATCACTTCCTTCTCACGGTAACATAGTAACTGGCCGTAAACTATCAGAACAATGGCGGACGCCCTAATGAAATATTTCTCCGATGAGCATAAAAACGTATCCAGAAGAAAAAAAACATTATAAATCTGATCATGTTTTGACTTTTACACATTCTGATCACAAGACATATGAAAAGTTCTAGCCAGCAGGAAGAATAAAAAGTAATGATTTTCTTTGTTTAGAACCATGATGGCCGCCGTTGCTTGGCGACGTGACATCAGACTATTGGATCCAATTTCCACAAAGGATCAAAAACATGGATGGAGCACATACACTACAAAGGTCACAACCAAATAAATATAAAGTTACGATTTCTGAGAAGATTTGCTTCGCCATTAAAGGGCTACAAGACAGAATCAAACCTTATAATTGTGTTGTTCGTGTTTTGTCAAAAGATGGCGTAACTTGTTTTGCTCCTCGAGCAAGGCAGCTCGCTGATTCAACAATTCTCTCTTCCTTTCTGATGCAGAAAGCTGGGATAAAAAATAGAAAAAAAACAAAACAAACAAACAAATGAAACATTGATTTGAAAATGGTGATGACAGTAGCAGTAATAGTTAAATAGGGAAGAAAAAGTGGATGTTTTTAAATTATAGCTTTTTAAAGTGTCCAGATTTCTTTTCCAAACCCTCTGTCCATCGAGCAGTGATCGGGTAGCTGGATCTGTTAGATCTGGTGGAAAAAAAGACTAGCATCCTATCCAAATGGTAGCAAGCAATTGATATTGTCCGTTTTGCATTATAGAAACTGGGATAAACTTCAGCTCCATGGGCCTTATGGCTCTGAAGGGTTACTTTTCTATATAGAGTATATAAAAAAATGAATATAACAACTTAAAAAAAAAAGAACAAAATGGCAAATACAGAACGTTTCAGGCTCAAATCCCTTCTTCAACCAGCAACAACAACAACAAAAAAAACCAATGAAACTAACTTTACCTTTTTATAATAGTGTAAGAAGTCCTTGTCAGCTCCCAACTGGCTCTCCATTAAATTTTTGAAGTTGCTGTCGTAGTCGTCTTCGTCGACACCAACACCTCCGGCAACTAATCTTGCATTTGCCATCCTCCTCCCACTGGCAGCATCACCATTGTCATCATCATCATCATCATCATTATCCGTGCCACGCATATTCACATTCCAACTTTCCCCGCCGCCATCCTTCATTTTGATTGGTTTAGCTTTTTCATTTTTCCCATGAATGAAGCCAGCATGGGCATCATTCCGATCCACGTCTTGACTAGCCATCTGTATTGTTTTCCCTTTTCTTGCTCCAACATCAACAACATCATCATCATCATCGCCAACACCACCATCATCATTATCAACACCTTTAAATCTTTCAACGTCTCTCTTCGTATCGGAGACGAGAGTAGAATCGGCATCGGACACGTAGTCTCCGATGTCAGAACTCTTTTGTGTGCTGGACATGATTGGAGGGAAAAAAACACCCAGGGATTTGGTGGGAGGGTGTCGATGTTGATGTGTCTTTGACGGTTTAGTATGATATTGATGATGGCGTTCTTTTTTCTTGGTATCTTTTGCCGCATCGACAGACCTTCTCTCATCGGCAATCCTCCTCCCTGTTTCGCGTCTTTTGAGTTCCATCTGCTTTTCTCTATTGAAATGATCATCGTCGTCGTTATGATTTTTGTTGTTGACAGCGATACCATCAGCACGATGGGGTCTTGACTGGACACCCATAAACCTGGAAAACAATTCTGCCTTCTCTGGACTAACTGGAGCACCTGTTCTCAAATCCTCTGTATAACGAAGCCCCACCCCTTCTTCTCTATCATTGTTGTCGTGATTAGTCTTCATCTTAACATTCTCGACCACTTCTTCCACCTTTCTCCTCTCTTTGGTCAGTTGCTTGTCAATCATAGCAGTGAAAGGTCGATGTGGGAGGGGCCTAGAGCTAGAGCTGTCAATCACGGGTTGAGGAGGTGGGGACTGTGAAGGGAGGACATAAGTTGAAAGCCCGTCCAACGGATCTGATTGGTCTGTAGCTGTGGCATTTGTTTCGTTGATGTAAATGTGGGTAGAGGGTTCTTCTATGACGAAATCTGTGTGGATTAGAAATGGTCATATCAATAATAATAACAACAACAACAACAACAACAACAACAACAACAACAACAACAACAATAATAATAATAATAATAATAATAATAATAATAATAATAATAATAATAATAATAATAATAATAATAATAATAAAATAACAATAACAATAATAATAATAATAATAATAATAATAATAATAATAATAATAATAATAATAATAATAATAATAATAATAATAATAATAATAAGAAGAAGAAGAAGAAGAAGAAGAAGAAGAAGAAGAAGAAGAAGAACAACAACAACAACAACATCAACAACACCAATAATAACAATAATCATTTTCAATCCATTACCTTCGTCCCTTTCCAAACTTCTCTCATCTTCAAGCCAGATACATTGTGTGTCCCTGAGACCAGAGGAAATCACTGCATGACCAGCATTCCTTCTAATCCTTTGATCATTCTTGTCCTCCGAATCGTCACCCTGTGATTGTGGCCGTTGTTTTGATTGACGATGTTTTGGTTGCTGCCGCTGCGGATAGACGCCACCACTATTTTTCACAGCTTCGTTAAGATTATCTTTAACTCTGCTGTGATGCTGCTCTTGTTGTTTTGGCTGGTCTTCTTGTTGCTGCTGCTGCTGCTGCTGTTGCTTTGAGTGGCGATTCTTTTTTTGATGCTGGAGAAGCTGTTGTAGTTGCTGTTGTTGCTGCAGTTTGACAATGTAACTCTGATACTCCAACAGCCTGTTTTGTACATCTGTAAGGAGAAATGAGACATGACGAAAACGGGGTGAATGATGTCATGACAGGTTTTCTTTTTAAAATAAAAAGTAATCTTTTACAAATGCTGACGTGCCTATTTGTTTGTTTTTGTTTTTAAGGGTTTTGCGGCGCTTGCAACACATTTAGGTCATATTGACGCCAGTAAAAAGGAAGAAAATTGGATAGTAAAAACATTCTCTATGTACAATTAAAAGGCCTTGAGGAAAAAGTAAAACAAAGGGAAATGGTTCAAATAGGGAACAGTTGTAGATTCCAAGAGCACACTATCAGTGTACTTAGTTTGAGATCACCCAAAAGTTTAGTTATCCAAAATGAGTTCTTGGCATAATGATTAAATCAACCCTTTTTGTACATCTTCGGGAAATATCAAAAGCTTTCACTTCTAAATATTTTTTTATAGTTAGTCAAGTTGAAAAAGTATGAAATTTTAGAAAAGTTGCTGGATACATTTCCCATACATCTGACCATAACTTCATGAAAAATCACACGATTTACTTCAAATAAAGATTAAAATACTCTGGTGAGCATATTCTTTCAGAAAATGCAGAAAATGCAAATCCAAATTTTTCACCTTTCAACTGTTTATGTCATGCACTGACAGATATAGTAAACATTTTATTGTGACAAAGTGGCTTGACTGTGATCTTATCGTGCACTACATCTGGCCAAATTAAAAGTAGTCCTTCAGGGCCATTCGGCCTATGGAACCCAGTTTCTATTATGTGAAACTGACAATAGCAACTGCTTGCTACCCTTTGGATAGGATGCTAGTCTATCGCAAAATACTTTCCACCAGATCTAACAACAGACCCAGCTGCCCAATCACTGCTGCTGAGTGAACAGGGGGAGGTGAGAAAAAAATTTTTTTCTTCGACTGATTGATCTCGGTCTCTTCGCTTGTGAGGTCCTTTAGAGTTACCCCCCTTGCTTGAAGGTTGGAGATGTCTGTCCCAAGAGTGGATATCTGATTTTTTTTTTTTTTAAATAAGATGAAAAGTTTAAATTAAAGTAAGTTATTTTGGTAAATTTACCAACACAGCTATCGGGACCTTCCTGAGACGTGAGTAAATTTACCTTCTCTCTCCTTGAGTATGGCCTCCTGCTGCTGTACCAGGGTAAGGATCTGCTGCTGGTAGTGATTTCTCTCCTCTGTCAGGTTATGCTCTGCATTTTCCTTCTCCTCACCAACCCTACAACAACAAAAAAAGGTTGAAGATTTAACTAACGTTAAGTAGTGAAAACTACTAGACTAGGAAGCTTCTAGAATCTGTTGACTGTAAAAATGTATAGAACAAAAATGAATATAATAGCTGAATAAAAAAAAATAAAAAAGAAAAAAGAAAGAAAGAAAAAGAAAAAAAAAAAAATAAAGAAAGAAAAAGAAAAAAGAAAAAAAAAAAGAAAGAAAAAAAAAAGAAAAAAGAAAAAAAAAAGAAATAAAGAAAGAAAAAAAAAAAAGAGCAAATAATTGTAAAATTACATGTAAAATATTTTTAAAAAACAAAAAAAAAACAAATACAGGCTGCAACTGTAATTCCATAATCAATAGATAGGATGTTACGGCTAGTAAGTACTATACATCAAATCAAAGTGACCCAGCTACCCAATCACTACTCGCTCAGCGCATAATTGAGTCCTTGGAGAAGGCTCTTTACTCACATTCTCTCACCGTACTCAGGTGTAAAATGAGTACCTGGCCGTTAACAGCATTGTCTCTGTCCCAAAAATTTGTAATTCGCCAAACAGGCGTCATGTCTCGTCCTACATGTTATGTGTTGCTGTTGGCCAGGGACCCCTTGTAAAGCGCTTTGAGCATGTTTAGTGGATATTGCGCTATATAAAAGCTCAAGTTTTTTTATAACAAGTACTTTACATCAAATCAAAGTGACCCAGCTACCCAATCACTACTACTTTGTGGACAGAAGAGCCAAAAAATTTTTTTTTAATTTAAAAATCATTAGACTGCATCTGGGTCTATTTCCAAGAAATGAAGTGAGTACGAAAGTGCCAGAAGACAACAGAGAATTAAAATTTTTTGCGGCACTGTAACTTTGCTTGTTATGCTAGTGCTCTCCCAACTGAGCCATCTGAACTCCAGTCTGGAAGAGACAGTAAAAGTGACTTCCTCTCCTAGAGCTGTACTATGTAATGTAAATGTTACTGCTCGAAGCTCGAAGAAATAAATAATATGAAATTGAATGTAAGCTTCAATTTTATTTTATTATTTTATTCATTCATCGTAACTACGCCACTACCACATTATCTCAATCAGCTGTAGTGTTTCATTCATCCTGTTTTGTTGATAAAGGGGAAACCCGAAACGTTCATTTGATCTGTTCTTGTAATAAAATTGAAGCTTACATTCAATTTCATATTATTTACTACATCTGTACTAAGACATGAGGCTGTGTGAAAGCCTCATTTTTGGTGATATTTGATACTAAAAGACATGAGACCATGTCGAAGCCTCATTTTTGGTGATATTTGATACTAAAAGACATGAGGCTGTGTGGAAGCCTCATTTTTGGTGATATTTGATACTAAAAGACATGAGGCTGTGTGGAAGCCTCATTTTTGGTGATATTTGATACTAAAAGACATGAGGCTGTGTGGAAGCCTCATTTTTGGTGATATTTGATACTAAAAGACATGAGGCTGTGTGAAAGCCTCATTTTTGGTGATATTTGATACTAAAAGACATGAGGCTGTGTGAAAGCTTCATTTTTGGTGATATTTGATACTAAAAGACATGAGGCTGTGTGGAAGCCTCATTTTTGGTGATATTTGATACTAAAAGACATGAGGCTGTGTGGAAGCCTCATTTTTGGTGATATTTGATACTAAAAGACATGAGGCTGTGTGGAAGCCTCATTTTTGGTGATATTTGATACTTAAAGACATGAGGCTGTGTGGAAGCCTCATTTTTGGTGATATTTGATACTAAAAGACATGAGGCTGTGTGGAAGCCTCATTTTTGGTGATATTTGATACTAAAAGACATGAGGCTGTGTGGAAGCCTCATTTTTGGTGATATTTGATACTAAAAGACATGAGGCTGTGTGGAAGCCTCATTTTTGGTGATATTTGATACTAAAAGACATGAGGCTGTGTGGAAGCCTCATTTTTGGTGATATTTGATACTAAAAGACATGAGGCTGTGTGGAAGCCTCATTTTTGGTGATATTTGATACTAAAAGACATGAGGCTGTGTGGAAGCCTCATTTTTGGTGATATTTGATACTAAAAGACATGAGGCTGTGTGGAAGCCTCATTTTTGGTGATATTTGATACTAAAAGACATGAGGCTGTGTGGAAGCCTCATTTTTGGTGATATTTGATACTAAAAGACATGAGACCATGTCAAAGCCTCATTTTTGGTGATATTTGATACTAAAAGACATCAGCATTAAGATATTTGATACTAAAAGAAGTCAGCATTAAGATATTTGATACTAAAAGAAATCAGAATTAAGATATTTGATACTAAAAGACGTCAGCATTAAGATATTTGATACTAAAAGACATCAGCATTAAGATATTTGATACTAAAAGACGTCAGCATTAAGATATTTGATACTAAAAGACATCAGCATTAAGATATTTGATACTAAAAGAAGTCAGCATTAAGATATTTGATACTAAAAGACGTCAGCATTAAGATATTTGATACTAAAAGACGTCAGCATTAAGATATTTGATACTAAAAGACGTCAGCATTAAGATATTTGATACTAAAAGACGTCAGCATTAAGATATTTGATACTAAAAGACATCGGCATTAAGATATTTGATACTAAAAGACGTCAGCATTAAGATATTTGATACTAAAAGACGTCAGCATTAAGATATTTGATACTAAAAGACATCGGCATTAAGATATTTGATACTAAAAGACGTCAGCATTAAGATATTTGATACTAAAAGACGTCAGCATTAAGATATTTGATACTAAAAGACGTCAGCATTAAGATATTTGATACTAAAAGATGTCAGCATTAAGATATTTGATACTAAAAGAAGTCAGCATTAAGATATTTGATACTAAAAGACGTCAGCATTAAGATATTTGATACTAAAAGACGTCAGCATTAAGATATTTGATACTAAAAGACATCAGCATTAAGATATTTGATACTAAAAGACATCGGCATTAAGATATTTGATACTAAAAGACATCGGCATTAAGATATTTGATACTAAAAGACGTCAGCATTAAATCGGCATTAAGATCTTTGGCAAATAAAGCTGTGGTAGAAATTCTATTCTTAATTTGTTTTTTCTGTATTAAATTAATCAAGAAATTATTTTTAAAAACTGACAATCTGCATTAAAATTAAAGCAAAAAAAATAGCAATCAAAGCATCGAAAAACTATGAACAACGTTAAAAGTTATTTCTGTTGTTGTGGAGCAAAACTTTCCAGTTTTTGATTATTTTTCATTATTAAACGCAGAGACTTATGAAAATTATACCAACCCCCCCCCCCCCCCCCCCCCCCTCCCAAAAAAAAATTAATTAATAATAATTTTTTTTGAAATATTAAAAAAAAAAAAAGAAACAAAACACAATTATTCTTCATGTCCTTTGTGCCTAATGTGTTATAAAAATAATTATTCGGCCGAACTTCTTCTTTAAAAATAACACGGAAAGGACAAAATACTCACTTGGCAAGTTCTTTGATAAGGTTGGCAATTCTCTTTTTATCCTCTGCACAAAGGTCCTTTAGAGTTACCCCCCTTGCTTGAAGGTTCGAGATGTCCGTCCCAAGAGTGGATATCTGATTTTTTTTTTTTTTTTAATAAGATGAAAAGTTTAAATTAAAGTAAGTGTTGTGGTGAATTTGGATCACGAAAGAGACCAAGAAGATTTTACTTTGAAGATTATTTCTATTTCTAAAGCTTTAATCAAATTTTAACACGAGGAGACATCTATAACGAAAAGAGAAAAACAAAACGTTAGAGGTACAATAGACACACAACATAAACAAAATCACTTACTTACTTATCCGAACCAGCGACCACCTGAGCTCTTGCTCTTCGGTCTTGTGCCATGACGTAGAAGTTAAGACGTCTTTTGTAGTTGTTAAACACAATCACAACAGTAAGATTCAAAGTTTAGATTGTAGTAAATGATGGGCATGTGTTTGGCTGTAAAGGGTTAATGACCAAACTCAGCATCCCTCAAATTTGTTACAAAGTCAAACAGGAGAATTCAAGAAAAAATAAATAAATAAAAATTATAATCCCAAAAATAACGTCTTGTTCTTGCTAACACTATCATGTTAAACAAAAATCTGAACAAGTGTGTATGAAAGAACAAAATAAGAAAGAAAAATACAAGAAAAAAAAACATCCCAAAAAAATCAGTCTACCTCGACTGGGGATCGAACCTCAGACCTTCTGATTACGTACCGATCAGACGTGCTACCATGCTTGCTTTGTCTGGCACCTTTCATACACACTTGTTCAGATTTTTATCTAATGCCGGTACCTGCTTCCTAGTTTCTTTACATGTTAAACAAAATATGTGGCTATGTGGTCTTGTGGTATGACAATTGCTTTCACATAGGAAGGTCCTGAGTTTGAGCCTCGCTCTGCGCATAGTTGAGTCCTTGGAGAAGGCTCTTTACTCACATTCTCTCACCATACTCAGGTGTAAAATGAGTATCTGGCTGTTAACAGAGTTGTCTCTGTCCGAAAAAAAATGTAATATTGCCTAAAAAGGCGTCATGTCCCGTCCCAGATGTTTAATGTTGCTGTTGACTAGGGATCCCTTGTAAAGCACTTTGAGCACGTTTAGTGGATACTGTGCTTTATGAAAACCGCAATTTAAAAAAACAAACAAAATAGACTGTCTTTCTTACATCTGTTGACAAAAGACCACTGGACATGGTAGTCTTTCCATGTGTGTCAGTGGTCTCCACAATCAACGGCTGGTTGACCGGGACAGCAGCCTTGACCTCTTTGGTCTTTCCACCTTTGACCTTGACCTTTGGCTTTGGCCTCTGGTTTCCAACATCGTTGACTCCTGGTACCAGAGAATCATGCTTGCTGGACATACCTGAGAATAAATAGATTATTCCATAATATGATGCAAATGGTACATAATTAAAATTGGCTAAAGTTAAGGTTTTACAGAGCGCAATATCTACTAAACATGCTCAAATGACAGAGACAACGCTGTTAATGGCGAGGTAATCGTGCGGCTATGTGGTCTAGTGGTATGACACTCGCTTTCGGATCGGAAGGTCCTGGGTTCGAGCCTCGCTCGGCGCATAGTTGAGTTCTTGGAAAAGACTCTTTACTCACATTCTCTCACCGTACTCAGGAGTAAAATGAGTACCTGGCCGTTAACAGCGTTGTCTTTGTCCGAAAAATTGTAATATCGCCTAACAGGCGTCATGTCTCGTCCTACATGTTAAATGTTGCTGTTGACCAGGGAGCCCTTGTAAAGCGCATTGAGCACGTTAAGTGGATATTGCGCTATATAAATGCTCAATAATCATTTTACACTTGAGTACAGTGAGAGAATGTGAGTAAAGAGCCTTTTTCCAAGACTCAACTATGCACCAAGCAAGGCTCGAACACAGGACATTCCGATCCGAAAGCGAGGGTCATAAAGATCACATAGCCGCACAAAACAAAGACTAGGCATAAGAAACATGATTTGCTTTATCACTTATGGATTAATCCCCAATATCTCACTGAAACAATTGCAAATAATTCCTCTCTTCGATTTAATACATAGAATAAAGAAGGGTTTGAGACAGAATTAAAGGTGTTACATAATGACATAATGAGTATATTTTTACCCCTGGCAATTTAATTGTTTAAATAAAATGGCAAAATGAAAAAGTTCAAATAAATTAGAAGGAAAGTTGTGGCTTTTAAAAATTCTGCTAAACCAGTTTGAGTTTATAGCTGTTACTATTACATCATTTCGACTGACAAATAATATAATTTTATCCCTTCCCCCCACCCACCCTTTACCTTCCCCCTCTATTTGAATGTGTGGGTTATCAAGATTTATGACTAATAGAACTTCTTACTATAATTATTAAGACCTTTAATGTGAATACAAATGATAACAATATATCTAAATTGGAAAGAAATTTTGATGGCAAAATGAAATAAAATTAAAGCAATTGGTATTTTTAAAATATAGATAATATTAATATCGGATTTTCCAAAGAAAACAAATTTAAAAACTTTAAAAATAAAAACAAGAAAATTAAGAAGCCCATAAAAGAGTTGGAAAGTATTAATTAAAAAAATATAAAAATAGTAAATGAAAATACTGAGAGCAATATGGACTAAATCTAAAATAATACATTACTAAATTAAGAGATATCGATATCGTCGGGCAGCCATGATGAGAAGATAATGAAAACATACCATTTCGGCGTGGAATTAAAAAGTGTCTGCGCATAAATATAGAGCCTTGAAATTTGGTATGAATAAAGTTCAGATGTTATTCTAACAACAAGCGTTTTTATCTTTAACATACATGCTGTAAATAAAAAATAAACGCATTTGACATTGAAAATTGCCAAATTTTAAATTCATAACTACAATTCCTGAAATTGGATTTTTCGTTAAAGTTGGCACCATGTTAAATATTTTAAAATGAAATTGACAGACGAAAAAAATTATACCAAAATATCTGCAATATTCCTCTTCATAACAAAGTTATTCATCAATTACTGAACCCCCCCTAACCGCGAACGGCAATTTCCAGTCACAACTTTCTTATGGATTTTAACCATTTTAATCATTATAATTATGGGTGACAGTGACAATCAATTTGACTCCTCCTACACTAGACTACAGCTGCTGCTGCTAAAATAAACCGCCTAGTTTGAACGATCATTTGGTCTAAGCTTCGATCCCTAGTCAAAATGGGTTCTTTAAATTTTCTTTCTGAAGTATTTACCGCTGTCTTGATCGTCATGCACACAGTCGACAACGTACATCTTATTTATTTTGTATTTCGTCCGTTTCCATACTGAATTGTCCATCATACTAGGCAGTTTAGTGAGCAGCAGCAGTGGCAGTCAAATTTTGACCCGACTCGCCCATAGGAAAGTTGTGACTGGAAATTGCCGTTCGCGTTTTGGGGGGTTCAATTAAAGATGCATAACTTCGTTATAAAGAGGAATATCGCAGATATTTTGGTATCATTATTTTCGTCTTTCAATTTCCTTTTAAACGGTGCAATTAAGGAAAAAATCCATTAATAATTCCAGAAGTTATATGAAGTTAAAAGTTGGCCATTTTCAAATGCATTTATTTTTTTATTTACCGCGTGTGTTTTTAAAATTAAAACGTTTATTTTTAGAATAACATCTCAACTTTATTCATGCCAAATTTCAGGGCTCTATATTGATGAGCAGACACCTTTTAACTCTGCGCCGAAATGCCTTGTTTACATTATCTTCTCATCATGGCTGCCGGACGATATCGATATTCATATCGATATTTTAAATTTAGTTATGTATTATGTTAATTTAGTTCATAACATTTTCAGTAACATTATTTACTATGTTTTTATTTTGAATACATAATTTCCAACTTTATTTATAGGCATTTTATAGATTTTGTTTTAAAAGTTCGTATATTTCTTCTCTTTATGAAATCCGATATCAATAATATCGATATTTTAAAAATACCAATTGCTTTAATTTAATTTTATTTTACTTTGCCATCAAGTCATCAAGTTTCTTTCCCATATGTTTAGATATGTTTATCATTTGTATCCATATTCTAGAGGCCTTAGCCTTAATAATTATAATGATAAGAAGTTCTATTAGTTTTGACACCCCCATACATTGAGAGAGAAGGGGGGGGGGATAAAATTATTTTAATTGTCAGTTCAAATGATGTAATAGCAATAAACCCAAAGTGGTTCAGCAGAATTTTTTAAAGTATTAAAAGCCAGAACTTTCCTTCTAATTATAATAGGGAATCTGTTTCAATTTATTTGAACTTTTTCAATCTACCATTTTATTTATATGCTATTAAATTGCCATAGGTAAAAATAAACTCATTATGTCATTACACAACACGTTTATATCTTTTCATTTAAATACTCTCAAACCCTTTTTTATTCTCTCTATGTATAATATTAATTAAAAGAGGGTAATTATTTGCAATTGTTTCAGTGAGATATTGGGGATAAATCCAAAAGTGATATAGCAAATTGTTTCTTACGTCTAGCCGAGTTTTTGATTATGTAACATTAGCGACATATTATGTAATAATGTGTTAATTTGAAATGTTTATCTTCCTCTTTATTAATGTAAATGATTTGTCCTCGATAAGACGAACATTTTGGTATACAATATATGATAAGAACTCCATATTGACTGTTTTAATCAGTTTTTATCAACATCACGCGATTTCGGTCACAACTTTGCAATGGTAATTTTGGGGTAAAAATCGGTCTGAAATTTCAGACTTTAAGCTGCCGTAACTACATTTCTAATCAAGATAGAAACAAAATTCAAACTGTTTTGTAATCTGAGTTGCCAGCTCTTTCATATGACATTGGTTTCAAGTGTGTGAGGTACATTTAGAATTTCTATTAAACTCCCTAATCATATCATATCCCATGCCCATACTACTACCCACTCGCAACAGATCAGTTTGTCCTGAGTATAAGAATTGATTTTTTAAATTAAATAATTAATTGCAAGAGATGAACATTCACTCTATGTTCATTGCAATGCCCAAATTCATGATTTAGGTTTATTTGAGGAACGCAACTAATCAACGAACCTTCCGAAGACCAAAACTTTGCTGGTATCGACGGTACATCCGCCATTTCTAAACAAACGCGCGTTGGCTCATGCTTTGCGCATGTCAAAACAAGTTGAATGAAAAGATAACATATACTGAAAGTGGATGTTTGATCGTTAAATATTATTGATCCAAACTTTAGTGGCGTTGTTTTGTTTTTCTTTAGTTTTAGTGATTATTTTCTAACGAAAGATCCGTATCTGAGACTTTTGTAAGCATGATAATCTTAAAATCTTTTTAAAGATTTGACTTACTGACCTATTGCCATCCTTCTCCATATCAACCTATTGGGACGCCTCGGTCGCCGACGGAAAATAGTGTCCATTACAGGCTCAATTATTAGACCTGCAAATGTGTGCATGTTGGTATCCATCCTTTGCAAGTGACAACTGGTCTGCAAGATCTCTTTCCGACCTTTCGTGGCTTTTTTTTTTTTTTTTTTGAATATTTTGATTGTTCTGAGTACGTGATTGAATAGTCTCCATAGTGTTTCTAATATTTGGGTTGAGAGTGGCGTTTCGTTGAATTTTTTTTATAAATTAAGACCAAAAAAAACAAAACAAAAAAAAAAACAACTTTTATATAGCGTAATATCCACTAAACGTGCTCAAAGCTCTTTACAAGGGGTCCCTGGCAAACAGCAACATTTAACATTTAGGACGGGACATGGCGTCTGTTAGGCGATATTATTTTTTTTTGCACAGAGACAATGCTGTTAACGACCAGGTACTCATTTTACACCTGAGTAAGGTGAGAGAATTTGAATAAAGAGCCTTCTTCAAGGACTGAACTATGCGCCGAGCGAGGCTCGAACTCAGGACCTTCCGATCCGAAAGCGAGTGTCATACAACAAGACCACATAGCCGTGCAATTTGTAAAAAAAAAAACATTTTATTTATCTTTTCTTAAAATGCAGCTTCCTCCAGGAATCGTACCACGTCTATGTGCACCATAGATTACACAGTGTGCACATCACAGATTACACAGTGTGCACATCACAGATTACACAGTGTGCACATCACAGATTACACATTGTGCACATCACAGATTACACATTGTGCACATCACATAGCTGTAAACCTATCCTTATACCCAAATGTTGTACGGCTATGTGGTCTATTGGTATGACACTCGCTTTCGGATCGGAAGGTCCTGGGTTCGAGTCTCGTTCGCTCGGCGCATAGTTGAGTCATTGGACAAGGCTCTTTACTCACATTATTCCCTCACCGTACTCAGGTGTAAAATAAAGTACCTGGCCGTTAACAGCGTTGCCTCTGTCCGAAAAAAGTGTACTATCGCGGATGGAAAAAAAACAATAACAAAGACATGAGTGACGTCAACTTCCAACTATCTATAGAATTATAATTTACCTCGATATAAATAAGTGCATGGTCATAAACTATTTATGAAAATGTTGATTAGTACTCTTTGACAATAGATAAAAATAGAATATTTTCTCACACATAATAGAAATCATATCTTATCAACGTGTACTTTATTTTCAGGTCTGATAACCCAAGTTGTTGTAGTCTCATTATTGTATGTAATAACAGAAATAATCTAAAACCGACGCAACACTAGTTCATAGCAAGCGTATTATTCGTCAGATCTAATAAACTCAGCTACCCATTCACTTATGGGATCAGATACAATCTCGATTGTGCTAGAATCGGTACCCGTCTTCTTGCTTGTGAGTTGAGTGCTCTACCCCTGGGATATTGAACAGACACTCCCGAGAACGTCCGCCCTGGCACTATGCTATTCCACAGCTGGGTATTGCGCTACCTCAGGGTGGGGTAGAAAGCAGAAACGCTGAGAAGATGTAAAACTTCGCAAGTCAATGCATATCGTGTCAGGAATGCTGGCAACAACGCCTAGAGAATGGGGCCCGATAATGGGAGTAAGAAGTCAGTGGATATTGGACATCAACGCCAACATGAAAAACCGATAGCTGAATCGATGGAACTCTCGCTTTACACGCAAAGGGACCAGGGTCGATTCCGGGTGAAGTCGAAATTATTATTTTTTTTCGGACCCCCCCCCCCCCCCCCCTTCCTTCCTGTCCATTCCCCCCCCCCCCCCCCCCCCCCCCCCTTCCTTCCTGTCCATCCTGCAGTGATCGGGTAGCGGGATCAGTTAGATCTAGTGGAAAGTACTTTGCGATAAATTAGCGTCCTATCCAATGGATAGCAAGCTATTGTCCATTTCACGCTATAGAAGCCGAGATAAGCTCCGGCTTCATGGGCCTTGCGGCACTGAAGGACTGCAAATAAAACTGGAGGTGTTTGAAACTGAACTCCTACATGTTTCGCTACAAGCTCTCGTCCAATCCAAGCTTTTGGTATTTTTATCAACATCCGGTTCGTTGCCAAGCTACTTTGTTGTGCAATGGCCGCCGTTTGCGTGATGTAAACTGTAATTCTTGTTGAATATTTGATGCACGCGACAGGGAAGGATGCTGCATAATTGACAGCAATCGCCCAGGGAACGTGATTTTGGTAAGCATATTTGTACCACGAGTGTGAATGCAGTGATTGATGTTTATTTTCGTCGGAAAATCAGGGAACAGTCTGGTTTATAGACAAAACAATCGATGGAGTGGAGGCGGAGAATATGAGCGTGAGAATGAGAATGAGAGAATTAAAGAACCGAATGTCGAGTAGTGATAATATTTGCCGAGGTTTGCAGTTTAAAAATCAAATTCGTTGTGAAAAATTGCGGGTACTAGGTTACTTTAATTGATATGCTAGTTCCACGTTGCTTTATATTTCTACACTATAATACTTTATAATTATAATCATTATTATAATCATAAGCCTCTAAGAATAATCCCA
>NC_088374.1:19239157-19261657 GCF_034508935.2 Berghia stephanieae | reverse complement strand
CTCTGTCCAAAAAATTTGTAATATCGCCTGACAGGCGTCATGTCTCGTCCTACATGTTATGTGTTGCTGTTGGCCAGGGACCCCTTGTAAACTGCTTTGAGCACGTTTAGTGGATATTGCGCTATATAAAAGCTCAAGTTTAAGCATCCATCTGTTCACTGATAACACTCGACATTGATTGACTTTGTTAAATAAATAAATGAAATCAAATAAAATTCCCTTTATTCATCCCCAAGGGGAAATTTGTCTTTTGGGTCTATCCCAATGGAAGACTGAAATAACCCAGGCGTCTGCCGCAGTGCAGCGCCACAGAGTGAGCTAGGGCAAGGTGACTTGCTCAAGGCAACACAATGAGGCGGGAAATAGAAATCAGTACCTTTTTGGGTATGAAGTAAAGACTGTACTGCTGAACCACGATTCACACTCTTATAGTCACCAGCAGTTCTTTCCCTAATTATAAAAAAAAATAAAAAAAATTGAGCTTTTATATAGCGCAATATCCACTAAATTGTGCTCAAAGCGCTTTACAAGGGGTCCCTGGTCAACAGCAACATTTAACATGTAGGACGGGACATGACGCCTGTTAGGCGATATTATAATTTTTCGGACAAAGACAACGCTGTTAACGGCCAGGTACTCATTTTACACCTGAGTACGGTGAGAGAATGTGAGTAAAGAGCCTTTTCCAAGGACTCAACTATGCGCCGAGCGAGGCTCGAACCCAGGACCTTCCGATCCGAAAGCGAGTGTCATACCACTAGACCACATAGCCGCACTATCCCAATTATAATTATCTTGTATCTTGTCCATCCGCCTTACAGAGTGGTGAACCATGAACACATCTACAAGCCAGACTATTTGACCATCAGTCAGAAAGGCGTGACACGCATGCGCTCCGACGATGAGACAGAATTTGTCCTCCTGGACAAATGGGAACAGGAAGTGTTTTATTTCGAGAAACTCATCAAGGTAAGATATTTTTTTTAAGACCCCCCCCCCCAAAAAAAAAAAAAAACAACAGAATTTGTTGATTCAATCATCAATAATTGTTTTGCACAACTATGTAGTCCAGTGGTATGACACTTACCTTTGGAACAGAAGGTCCTGGGTTTGAGCCCTGCTATAAGCTGTGCATAGTTGAGTCCTTGGAAAAGGCTCTAAATCACATTCTCTCACAGTACTCAGGTGTAAACTGAGTACCTGGTTGTTTCCAGCATTGTCTCTGTTTGAAAAAGAAACTAATATCGCCCAACAGGTGTCATGTCTCGTCCTACACCTAAGTGTTAAGTGTTGCTGTTGGAAAGGGATCCCTTGTAAAGTGCTTTGAGCACGTTTGATGGATATTACTCTATATAAAAGCTTATCTTAATAACCTAAGAATGGCCAAAAGTGATTTAAAAAGCAACACAGATTCCATGCGCACCGCAGAGGATCGTGTTTCGTGGAGACAGCTGACCGGCAACGTGCTCAAGAGTACAAGCCATGATGGATGGTGATGGATGGACATGGATGGACATGGATCGTGATTCGTGGAGACAGCTGACCGGCAACGTGCTCAAGAGTACAAGCCATAATGGATGATGATGGATGGACATGGATGGACATGGATCGTGATTCGTGGAGACAGCTGACCGGCAACGTGCTCAAGAGTACAAGCCATAATGGATGATGATGGATGGACATGGATGGACATGGATCGTGATTCGTGGAGACAGCTGACCGGCAACGTGCTCAAGAGTACAAGCCATAATGGATGATGATGGATGGACATGGATGGACATGGATCGTGATTCGTGGAGACAGCTGACCGGCAACATGCTCAAGAGTACAAGCCAAGATGGATGATGATGATTTGTGTTTTCATTGTTTTTTGTTGTTGTTGTTGTTGTTGTTGTTGTTGTTGGCTGAGTGTTTTGAGCCCAAAACATTCTGTGTTTAGTTAATGTTTTGTTTGTTTGAATGTGTTATATTCATTTTTGTTTATTACTTAATTAGGGCAAAGTTTGAAAAAAAACAAAAACATGTCAAAACACAGCTGATGTTAGTCAAGGTGTTAATCAATATAATTTTTTCTTCCTCGTCTACAGATTAAAACTTTTGCTTTGTTCCGCAAGTGGAAAGCCTTCAGCGTCTGGCACAAGAATGTACGATCGTCCAAAATCAAGTCTTGTAAGAAGGCATTGAATGATAACCTGTTTATAGTCAACCCGGTATGTCGTCATCGTTGTAGTTGCTGTCGTCGTTATCATCATCACCATCATCATCATCATCATCATCATCATCATCATCATCATCGTTATACAACTCAACGATTAATAATAATAAACACTTTCCATCATTTTATTTTTGTCAACCCCCCCCCCCCCCCAATCCCTTCTCCCTTCTCAACCCCATCCCTACATCTAGTCCCTGCGTCCAGCGTTGATCAACGTGAGAGAGATGTGTCATCGAATCTCCGAGATGGGACTGTGTCAAATTGACAAAGATCATACTTACACACTGACAGAGTTCAGGGAAGCACAATTCAACCAGCTCAACGATGTAAGTCACCACCCCTACCACCACCCCACAAAGAACAATCTCACTATTCATTACTGCCACCGCTGTCATAATATGTGATTCAATTCACTTCAATTCAAAATGTCTTTATTGTCGGAATATGCTTCATATTACTCGTTCATCCATATTTAAGCATCTTATAATTCGTTTATTCACTTATTCAATCAATCATTTACCCCACCAACCCATCTAACCATCCATTTTTTCTGTTATTCACCCATGCATCCATACATCCATCCATTAATTTATTTTATTCACCCATCCATCCATCCATTTGTTTTATTCATCCATCCATCTATCCATCCATCCATTCATTCTTTTATTCACCCATCCATCCATCCATCCATCCATCCATCCATCCATTTGTTTTATTCATCCATCCATCCATCCATCCATTTGTTTTATTCACCCATCCATCCATCCATCCATCCATCCATTTGTTTTATTCATCCATCCATCCAACCATCCATTCATCCATCCAGTTCTTTTATTCACTCATCCATCCATCTATCCATCCATCCATCCATCCATCCATCCATCCATCCATCCATCCATCCATCCATCCACCCATCCATCCATCCATCCATCCACCCACCCATCCATCCATCTATCCACCCATCCATCCATCCATCCATCCGTCCATCACTCCATCAATCCATTCATCCATCCATCCACCCATCCATCCATCCATCCATTTCTTTTATTCATCCATCCATCCATCCATCCATCATAAGGTTGCTGGCAGACTCCAAGACTTCAGGGAACTGGTCAAGGAAGTCGTACGAAGTGCTTGTCGTACTGCCCTCCTGGAGGCTGGGTTCACACCCGATGATTACTTCTATGATGGTACTGAAAGCCCCGGAATGTATGGTAAGCCAAAAAACTGTATGAAAAGTAGTTTTCCAGAGCCCTAAGGCCCATGGAGCTGAAGTTTATCCCGGTTTCTCTAGTGTGAAATGGACAATAGAAATTGTTTGTTACCTATGGATAGGACGCTAGTCTGTTGCAAATGACTTTCCACCAGATATCAGATCAACAGACCCATCTATGCCAGTCTTCCAGAGCCCTAAGGCCCTTGGTGCCCAAGTTTATCCCAGTTTCTTTAGTGTGAAATGGACAACAGCGATTGCTTGCTACCCTATGGATAGGACACTTGTCTTTTGCAAAGGACTTTTCACCAGATCCAGCAGACCCATTAAAAAAGTATGTAGTCCTTTGGAGCCAGACTTTATCCTGGATTCTATAGTGTGAAATGGACAATAGTGATTGCTTGCTACCCTATGGATAGGACGCTAGTCCTTTGGAGCCAGACTTTATCCTGGATTCTATAGTGTGAAATGGACAATAGCAATATATATTTTTGTGCGGCTGTGTGGTCGTGTGGTCTTGTGGTATGTCACTCACATTCAGATTGGAAGGTCATGGATTTGAGTCCATCTCTGAGTAGTGCATAGTTGAGTCCTTGGAAAATGCTCTTGTTATGATGTTTTATTCAGGAGATTGAACTATTTTCTTAAATAAATAAAGTGACTTAAAAAAAAAAGAAAAAGATTTAAGCTTGGTTAAACTTTAGAATCTCTTTTTGACACCTGTATAATACCATTTTCAGGCTATTGGTCAAGCATTTGTTAGGCTAAATCGTGTGCAGATTATGAAAACCTCTCTAATTGTTTGATTAGGTTAAAAAAATAAAGTATTCGTTCAGATTCAGAGCCATTAGGCCCATGGAGCCAGAGTTTATCCTGGTTTTCTATAGTGTGAATTGGGCAATATCAATTTCTTGCTTCCCTTTCGATAGGTCGCTAGTCTATCTCAACGTACTTTCCACCAGATCAAATAGACCCATCCACCCAATCATTGCTGGGTGGACAAGGGAGTCAGAAAAAATCTCGACTTCACCCGGTATCAATCTCGGTCCCTTTGCTTGTGAAGTGAGTGCTCTACCAACTGAGCTATTAGGACCCCGGTTTGATTTTGTAATTAATCAATATTCATTTTGTTTGTTTATTCATTTGTTTGTTCTACAGGAGAGATGGGGGGTGTTCCTGGGACAGCCTCGTCGTACCTAATGCAGTCAAACTACGACATGGATATTTACGGGGAGGCACCTGAGAAAATGACGTACACAGAACAGGCCAATAAGAGAGCACACTGCAAAAGACTCACTTGGTGTGTACGATAGATTGTATTGAAACGGGGATATATATATAGCTTAATATAGCGCAATATCCACTAAATGTGCTCAAAGCGCTTTACAAGGGGTCCCTGGTCAACAGCAACATTTAACATGTAGGACGGGACATGCCGCCTATTAGGCGATATTACAATTTTTCGGACAAAGACAACGCTGTTAACGGCCAGGTACTCATTTTACACATGAGAGAATATGAGTAAAGAGCCTTTTCCAAGGACTCAACTGTGCGCCAAGCGCGAGGCTCGAACCCAGGACCTTCCGATCCGAAAGCGAGTGTCATACCACAAGACCACATAGCTGCACTATAACAATAACTTGTAGTGATTCATTACAGAGCCTGTCAAAGAAATCTCGACTCACCTATAGGTCCTGGTATCTTTACTCGTGAGATGCGTGCTCAATCACAGAGCCATCGAGACTTCTAAAACTTTGATAAAAAGCCAAAATAAAATTAGCTGGAAGGGAGACAGAGATGCAGTGAGAAATGATTTGAGTCTTGATGAAGAGAAGCCTTAAAGGGAACGGTATCGGAAACCAACTATAAATAACTTTAGAACCTTAGGCTCATGAGCTGGAGTTTATCCCAGTTTTTATAGCAAAAATGAACAAAAGCAGTTGATTGTTTTCCTTTTGATAGAATGCTATTCCATCACAAAGTACTTTCCACTAGATCTAACTGATCCAGCTACTCGATCACTGTTGGGTGAATAGATAGATCAGAAAAAAATATCGACTGCACCCGGGATCGATCTCAGTCTCATTGCATGTGAAGCGAGTGCTCTACCAACTGAGCTATCGGGACCCCCATAAATAACTATAAGTAACTGAAGATGATGAAGATGGTGATGATGATGATGATGATGATGATGATGATGATGATGATGATGATGATGATGATATGTTTGATTCCGGGTTTTTTTTTGTTGTTGTTGTTGTTGTTGTTTTTTTACAATAACTACTATGTTACTAGTGTGCATCTTGTGTGAGTGTCTATGTCAATATTGTATTGTTATAAATGTGTAACCAAATGACAAATTGCCACTTTTTTGGGGGACAATAAAGATTTATTATTATTATTAGTAACTATAAGTGTAATTTGCTTCATCCTCCTCCAGTTTCATTCGTTTGGCTGACTACCTTATCGTCAACACGATGCACGTCCTGGCTGTGAACTCCGTCTCCACCCTCCTCAACTACCTCAGCGACCAACTCCAGAACACGGCCACTCTGGCCGAGATACAGAAGTACAACGAGTACAAGGAGGAAGAGGAAGAAGAAGAGGAGGAGAAGAAAGACGCAAAGAAAGAAGAAAAACAACCGGTACGGTGGTAGTATGTATAATCTTTAACCCTCTCCTTACCAACTATAGGAAAATCGTCACAGTCGTTACGATACAACCAACAACATTTTTCTTATTCAAATTTCTTTTCTACATCATAAAATTTTAAGAAAATTAACAGTGTGTTGTAGAGCATGTTTTGCTACAGAAATTATTTATTGCAAGAATTTTACTGCTATTGTGTTTGAGTGATAAAAAATCTATTTTTGTGTTAGTTGGGTTTGGAGTTTTGGGGAAAATCCTGAAAATGGCTGGTAAGGAGAGAGTTAAGGGGTGGGAGTGGTTTTTTATGGTTTAGATATTTCAGCATTGGGGACCTATAGCTGGATAAAGCTTCTTTATCACTTTGTGATGATAATGATATTGGTGATGATGATGATGATAATAATAATAATAATAATAATAATAATAATAATAATAATAATAATATTAATAATAATAATAATAATAATAATAATAATAATAATAATAATAATAATAATAATAATAATAACAACAGTAATGTTAATAATAGTTATAATAATATTAACAATATTGTTGGTAAAATTATATCTAATACAATATTGTCTAGCACGAATAGATTACATTTTCAACGCACGTATGTCGTGAATTTAAATGCTATTAAAGAAAATATTTATGTACGCTTCTCCTTTCTTTTTTCTTTTAGTCTCCCCCTGCTCCAGGTGCTCCAGAAGAGGAGGAAGAGGCCAAGTTACCTCCCTTGTACATCACAGAATTTGTGCTGGAGCCTAACCAGCTCATGTTCTCTCCCGATGTCGAAGATTTCCACGATGGCATAGCAGAAGTTATCAAGCGTTTCCAGGACGCTGTTTTGAGCGTTCAGAATTTGGTGCCCGACGTTTACTTTGATGCTTTTACAAGGTGTGTGTTTTCGTGAAAAATGTTAAATAAATAATAAATAAATTTAAAATAAATAAATTCCCGTTATTCATCCCTAAGGGGAAATTTTTCTTAGGGTCTATTCCAAGGGAAGACTGGAATAACCCAGGCGTCAGCCACAGTGCAGCGCCGCAAAGTGAGCTAAGGCTAGGTGACTTGCTCAAGGCCACACAACGCGGCGGTTAGTCGTACTCTGTACCTTTCGGGTACGAAGCAAAGACTGTACCGCTGAGCCACACTGATGTTACGGTTATACTCAAATTGAACCTATTTTCAGGTCTGGTTACCCAAATGTTGATGATCTCATTGTTTTGTTGGAAATACTCTCAAACCAACATACAATTCTCCACTCACTTTTCTGAATTAAAAATTCACCCAATATATTTGTGACCCTCCGTCTGAAAACAGTATTATGTCAGGATGATTCAGACCCCAAAAAGTGAATTTAGAGACAATAGAATGATGAGAGATTGGAGCTTAGAAGTTTTTGCAATGCAAGAAATAGTCTTTATACTCCAGCATAACGTAAAAAAATTAAACCCAAGTTGGATATTTATGGCCATGAATTCAATTTCCCTTACAAGTGGATCCTGACATAATACCGCCTCGATACGGTGGGTCACAAATGTTTATGGTCTCATTGTTTCTTTGGAAAAACTCTCAAACCAACATACAATATATTTCATTACAATAAAGTTGAGTATTCCTTCAGAGCCTTTAGACTCATAGAGCCAGAGTTTAACCCGATTTCTTCTATAGCGTGAAATTGAGATCAGCAATTGCTTGCTACCCTTTGGATAGGACCCTAGTCCATTGGAAAGTACTTTCCACCAGACCTAACAGTCCCAGCTACTCAATCAATCACTGCTGCTTGGAGAAGAGAGTCAGAAAAATGTGTTTTTTTAACTTCAGCCAGAATCGATCTTGTTTCCTTTGCATGTCAAGCGAGTGCTTTACCAGCTGAGATATCCGAACCCTAGCAAATTAAAAAATTTTCCTCTTTTTAAAACTTTTTGTCAGCAACTGCACTGATAAATGCGCTGATGATATTTATCTTTATTAAACTGACCAATTTGTATTTTCCAGGCCCATCATCAACAACAAATTTGAGGAAAAGATTTGTGGCGAGGGTCCCAGTCTGTCGACGATGTTTGATGATGATAAACACTTACAAACGATAATCCACAATATCAGGGTATGTAAACGTCTGTCTGTCTGTCTGTCTGTCTGTCTCTCTGTCTGTCTGCCTGTCTCTCCGTCTGTCTGTCTGTCTCTCCGTCTGTCTGTCTGTCTCTCCTCTCTCTCTCTCTCTCTCTCTCTCTCTCTCTCTCTCTCTCTCTCTCCGTCTGTCTGTCTGTCTCTCTGCTTGTCTGTCTGTCTCTCTGTCTGTCTGTCTGTCTCTCTTCCTGTCTGTCTGTCTCTCTGCATGTATGTTTGTCTCTCTGCATGTTTGTCTGTCTCTGTCTGTCTGTCTGTCTCTCTCTGCCTGTCTGCTTGTGTGTCTGTCTCTCTGTCCATCTGTCTGCCTGTCTGTCTGTCTGCTAATCAGTTCAAGTCTGTATACAATATAATGATAAACTCTCACACAAAATAATTCACAATATCAGGGTAGGTTTCTATTTATCTGTTCATCTGTCTGTTTCCTAGCCTAATATGTCTGCAATGGTTGATGTACAATATCGAGATATGCTTGTCTGTCTTTCCTATTGTATGTCTGTTTCCTAGCCTAATATGTCTGCAATGGTTGATGTACAATATCGAGATATGCTTCTCTGTCTTTCCTATTGTATGTCTGTTTCCTAGCCTAATATGTCTCCAGTGGTTCATGTACAATATCGATGATATTCTTGTCTGTTTTCCTATATTGTATGTCTGTTTCCTAGCCTAATATGTCTGCAATGGTTGATGTACAATATCGAGATATGCTTCTCTGTCTTTCCTATTGTATGTCTGTTTCCTAGCCTAATATGTCTGCAATGGTTGATGTACAATATCGATGATATGCTTGTCTGTCTTTCCTATTGTATGTCTGTTTCCTAGCCTAATATGTCTGCAATGGTTGATGTACAATATCGAGATATGCTTGTCTGTCTTTCCTATTGTATGTCCTTCTGTGACTTTGTTTATCTTCTTATCTGTCTACTATTTGTTTATCTGCCTGTCTAGTTGTTTGTTTCTCCATCCGTTTACTTACAAGACTGAATGCAGATAAGACTGCAAACGATTTGAAAAAAAAAAAGTTTAAAAAATAGAACTACAAATTTTTAGCTTTCCATCCTGAACTAAATGACAAGCATTATTCAATGTTTTTGTTTTTCCTTTGTTTTTGTTTGGTTTGGCTTAATTTTCATTATTATTATTATTTTTTTTTAAGCTGTTACATTTATCTTTGTTATTTTGTGTGACAACTTAAATTTTGACACCTCTCCTGAACATGGAGTGTGCAAAACGTGAAAAATCAGTAGTGAGAGGGAAAGTGTTAAAAGGTTGAGATGAGAAGCATTCTGCCATTTCTGAGTCATTAATTAATTTCACCTATAAATGAAGCTCAGTAACTGTTTGTTTTTTCTTGTTTTTTTTTTTTTTTTACCTATTAATGAAGTTTAACTCGTCAACTACTTTTTCACCTCTAAACAAAGTTCAATTCATTAATTATTTTTTTTCCACCAATTAACGAAGTTCAACTCATTAATTTTGTTTTCACTTAAAAAGGAAGTTCAAGTTATGAATAATTTTATTTCACCTATAAATAAAATAAAATAAAATTTATCTTTTATAAGTGCAATATCCACTAAACATGCTCAAAACGCTTTACAAGGTGTCCCTGGCCAACAGCAACACTTAACATGTAGGATGGGACTTGACGCCTGTTAGGCGATATTATATTTTTTTTGGACAGAGACAATGTTAATGGCCAGGTACTCATTTTACACCTGAGTGCGGTGAGAGAATGTAAATAAAGAGCTTTTTCAAGGCCTCAACTATGCGCCGAGTGAGGCTCGGGCCCAGGACCTTCCATTCCGAAAGCGAGTGTCATACCACAAGACCAGATAGCTGCACTATTCAAAATTCAATTCATTAACTATTTTTCCCCTCTTTGTAATGAAAACAGGAGGCCCTAACTGCAGCTTTCAACGCAGCCAGCCAATACTCTGACACCTTTGAGGCGTACCGAGAATTTTACAAGGAAAATGAAAGTTTGGACCTCAACTCAGTCAGAGGGGTGGACCACGGTGAGTTGATGGTTTTGTGTATACTCATCCATCCATCTGTCCATCCATCCATTCATTCATCCATCCATCTGTCCATCCGTCCATCCATCCATCCATCCATCCACCCATCTGCCCATCCATCCATTCACTCATCCATCCATCCGTCCATCCATCCATCCATCCATCCATCCATCCATCCATCCATCCATCCACCCATCCACCCATCCATCCATCCACCCATCCATCCATCCATCCATCCACCACCCCATCATCCATCCCCATCCACACCTCATCCATCCATCCATCCATCCACCCATCCATCCATCCATCCATCCAACCATCCCCCATCCATCCATCCACCCATCCACCCATCCACACATCCATCCACCCATCCATCCATCCATCCACCCATCCACACATCCATCCACCCATCCATCCATCCATCCATCCACCCATCCACACATTCATCCATCCATCCATCACCATCCATCCATCCATCCACCCATCCACCCATCCACCCATCCACCCATCCACACATCATCATCCATCCATCCATCCACCACATCCACACATCCATCCATCCACATCCACCCATCCACCATCCATCCATCCACCCATCCACCCATCCTCCACACATCCATCCATCCCATCCACATCCATCCATCCATCCATCCATCCATCCATCCATCCATCCCACCCATCCATCCCATCCATCCATCCATCCATCCATCCATCCATCACCATCCATCCATCCATCCATCCATCCCCCCATCCATCCATCCATCCATCCATCCATCCATCCATCCATCCATCATCCATCCATCCATCCATCCACCCATCCACCCATCCACACCATCCATCCATCCATCCACCATCATCCACCATCCATCCACCATCATCCATCCATCCATCCATCCATCTCCATCCATCCATCCTCCATCCATCCATCCATCCCATCCATCATCACATCACCATCCATCCATCATCAACACCCACCCATATCATCCATCCACCACATCACCCATTCTATATCATCCATCATTCATCATCTCCATCCATCACCATCCAACACCATCCATCCATCCATCCATCCAACAATCCACCCATTGAATCATCCACCAATCCCTCTATTCTATATTATTTCCATGATTCATTGCCAATCAGGAGGAGTGGAACCCACAGGTATAACAAACCGCCAATCTTCTCCGACAAAAACTGTTTTTATATTTCGTCCATTTTTTATCTCTCAACATAACACGATACTCCAATGACCTTACCACACGGATATGACCTTTTTATCACTTCTAAAGCCATAATTCCTTGGTAATAAAGGAAATTGAAATATAACAGCTTAAAAAAAAAAGAAGAATAAAATAATAATAATAATAATAATAATAATAATAATAATAATAATAATAATAATAATAATAATAATAATAATAATAATAATAATAATAATAATAATAATAATAACAATAATAAAAAATAATAATAATAATAATAATAATAATAATAATAATAATAATAATAATAATAATGATAATATTAATAATAATAACAATAATGATAATAATAATAATAATCATAATAATAGCCATGGAACGTTTTGGGCTCAAAACCCTTCTCCAGTCAATAACAAAAACAATTAAAAAAAAAAATGTATACACTAGATAATGATGCATTTATGTTTATCGAGGAGGAGGAGGGGGGGGGGGAG
This sequence comes from Berghia stephanieae, assembly GCF_034508935.2. Classification (NCBI taxonomy): domain Eukaryota; kingdom Metazoa; phylum Mollusca; class Gastropoda; order Nudibranchia; family Aeolidiidae; genus Berghia; species Berghia stephanieae. The sequence goes on along the minus strand of NC_088374.1, from coordinate 19,249,736 downwards.
GGAAAAAAGAAGAAAGCAAAAAAAAAAAAATAAAAAAAAGAGAGAGAGAGAGAGAGAGCGAGAGAGAGAGAGAGAGAGAGAGAGAGAGAGAGAGAGAGAGAGAGAGAGAGAGAGAGAGAGAGAGAGAGAGAGAGAGAGATCAGGTTAATAAAGAATAAGAGAGATCAAACGAAATAAATAATCAATGATGACCAAGTTCAATAACTATTGTCTATTTTGGGACTGTTTAAAGGTCGTTTCCTTCTTGTGGAAAGGTAAAATAGAAGGCCATTTTGTGTGAGTGACCTTTGGTGACAAATCAGATTCTGTTTCTCAACATAAATCAGTACATATGTAACTCCCTGTAAAACTTTTAACTTGAGGTTTTCCATAGCACAATATCCACTAAATGTGCTCAAAGTACTTTACAAAGGGTCCCTGACCAACAGCAACACATAACACGTGGAACTAGACATGATTCCTGTTAGGCGATATTACAATTTTCCTGACAGGACACCGCTGTTAACGACCAGGTACTCATTTTACACCTGAGTATGGTGAGAATGTGAATTAAGAGTCTTTTCCAAGGACTCAACTATGTGCCGAGCGAGGCTTGAACCCAGGACCTTCCGATCCGAAAGCGAGTGTCATACCACTAGACCACATAGCCGCACATAACTCACTGCACCCAACTATGCACCACTCACAGTGGGACTCGAACCTTGGACCTACCAATCCAAAGGCGAGTGTCATAAGGGGCAGCATAGCATGGTTCAGTGGTTCAGTCTTTGCTTCATACACAAAAGGTATACCAAAATCGACCACTGCTGCGCTGTGCGGCCTTGAGCAAGTCATCTCATCCTAGCTCAATTTGCAGCTCTGCACTGCTTCTAACGCCTGGGTTATTCCAGTCATCCCTTGGACTAGACCCTGAAGACAAATTTCCCCCTATTGGAGGAATAAGGGAATTTTATTGTATTTAATTTTATTGATGTTCATCATAAGACCACAAAGCCTTACAGACTATTGATGAAGTCCATTGGATGTGCGGCTATGTGGTCTTTTAGTATGACACTCGCTTTTGGATCGGACGCATAGTTGAGTCCTTGGAAAAGGCTCTTTACTCACATTCTCTCACTGTAAAATGAGTACCTGGCTGTTAACAGTGTTGTCTCTGTCCGAAAAAATTATGATATCGCCTTAGAGGAGTCATTTCTTGTCCTAAATGTTTAATGTTGCTGTTGGCCAGAGACCCCTTGTAAAGCACTTTGAGCATGTTTAGTGGATATTGCGCTATATAAACGCTCAATTAAAAATTAAAAAAAAAAAAGAATTGATGTCACAAAAAGATGTCTCACAAATTTGCCTCCTATTTCACTGTAGTCCGTCTTCTTAGTCTTATTCAGTTATTTCATTTCAGTTTAGAATCCTACGTTAACTCCCCATTTCTTTCCTTATTTTTCATCAAGTAGGCTTATACATTCTCTCTTATCATTTCCTTGAGTCAAAACTGACGTTGACGCCTATTTATTAGCAGGTCTGATAACTCAAATTGATTTGGGCTGATTGGTGTAATGGAAATACTCTTAAACTAACATCAAATAGTGTTCATCACAACAATCTTAAAGCAGGCCCATAATAGGATTCAATAGTCTGATGTCACGTCCGCCCAGCAACCAGTAGACTGATTCTAAACAAAGAAAATACGTATTTTTTATTCTTCATGCTGGCTAGAACTTTTCATATGTCATGTGAACAGAATGTGTAAAAGTCAAAACATGATCAGATTTATAATGTTTTTTTCCCTCTGGATACACTTTTATGTTCCTCTGAGAAATATTTAATAAGGGCATCCGCCATTGTTCTGATAGTTTAGGCTTCATTAATTCAAAGGATTTTAAAATACACCACAAAAGAACCAGTTGCTAAGTTACAATGCATCATTAGGAAGGAAGTGACGTTACGACTATTGAATCCTATTGCATTCAGATAACCGACCTGCTAATAAATGCACATAGGTTAAAACCTTTTAAAAAAATCATTTTTTCAACGCTTATGAATTATTTATTTTTAAAATTTTTTAAATTTGGTGTCTGATAACCTAATTCCAAGTGGGCTCATTGTTGTCACGGAAATCTAAAAAAATGACGCAAAATATTGTCCATTTCAACAATGTTAAAATAGGCCCATAAGTGGGTTCGGATGTCAGACCTGCATATTATATGTACACATCGGTTCCACCCATAATATGCCTGTATAAATAAGATAAAAAATTATAGATGCAAAATAATCTATTCGTGTCTTCCTTTAATTTCTGCATAGTTTTATTTCAGTCAACTTAAATTTCAAACGAACTGGTATTCATGTCATTTGTGACCTGTTGTATCGAAAAAGATGAATCTGACGTTTGAGGTTTTTAGTTAAACTTTGAAATATCGAGTAAAATTTATAAACAAAAATAAATATAACAGCTTATAAAAAAAAGAAAAGAGGGACAAAAAACAAACACAGAACGTTTTGGGCTCAAAACCCTTCTTCAGCTGCCAACAACAACAACAACAAGATAACCCAATGAAAACATTATTTGATTTAACTAAAAAATAAAATCCAGTAATGTAATTATATTTTCATTGATTTTTGTTGTTGTTGGTGGCTGAGGAAGGGTTTTGAGCCCAAAACGGTTAGTGGTTAGCATTTTTGTTCTTTTTTTAAAGTTGTTATATTCCTTTTTTTTTTTGTTTATTACTTTTTGCAGTCCACAGCTTCGTGCAGCCTAGTACGTATCACTTTTGATGAGTAAAAATAAACGTTTTCATTGATTAGAGAGAGTCTAGAACGACCACTTTGACTGATGTTCTGGGGTGGGAATGAGATTAGCGGAAGAGTAGTGTCCCTTGATTGGACGTCACCCATAGTCTGTGACGTCACCGGCGGAAAAGTTATTAGAGAGAGAACGTCATGTTGGTTGTGCGCATGCGTCTCTCGTCCTTGCTTCCGGTGAAAGCGGCTTGAGACACTTCAAAACCAAATTGACGTTCTCTCTGTAAGGTGACGTCCAATCAAGGGACGCTACTCTTCCGCTAATCTCATTCCCTATAGACAGGTTTTTACTGTAGGCCTACTTTACTTTGAAAAATTAAATTTTCTAACTCGGATCAATTTGACTTTACACTCAATTTTCCTTCATTGTGTTCCTTCCGACATTTTACTAGAGTTGTCTTCCTTTTACATCATTGGGAAAAGTGAGGCAAAAAGCTAGTTTAGGTGGCTTTTTGCCTCACTTTGTCCCACCCAATGAACACGGCTCAGACGGATGCAACGGGTCACATTTATTTATGAATGCAACCATTGTTTTTTCTCTCCGTTCTTTTCTTTTCTTTCAATTTTTCTTTTTTTCTTTTTTAATCATATTTTTTAAAAATTCCTTTCGACTGTTTTCACTTTTTGTGCATATCATATATTTCTCTTTTTTTTTCTCCCTCCATTCTTTCCTTTTCTTTCTTTCTTTTTATCTTTTTTTAAAAAATTGGTTTAAAAAATTCCTTTTGCCTTTTTCACTTTTTGTGCATTTATTTCTCTTTTAATGTTTTTAAACATTTTTTTAACCCCCCCCCCCTCCCCCTAATTCATTTTTATTATCTTTAGATTGCCTTCTTGCAGCTTTTTTTACTTGCAATGTCAAATTAATTTATTTTCAAATATTTTATTTTGCATAAATTTTTTTTTACCCTTTTGATTTTTGCATTTCCTTATTAACTCACTCAACCCTACCACCGAATATCTCCCTGGTATACCCGGGGTTACTTTTACCCCATGCCTATTTATTATTACATTTTTCTGAGACAAAATCATAGGAGTAGTATCAAAGCTAATGTTTTTAATATTTGCATGTTAATGGTAGTTGAATAAAAATATCTATGTACATGCTCCTTTTTAATACATTTTTTCCAATTTTGAAAAGTAGCAAAAATCTCTAGGATTGAGTGAGTTAATATTTTATGGTCCAATATTTAGTTTATTTTGTCTTTCGTGGTGTATTTTAAAATCCTTTGAATGAAGCCTTTTAAAATTGACATCGATTTTATTTGTTAATAATCAATATTAAACTTTATTTTATAAACAACTGGGATTCCTGTGTCCCAGTGCGGCTATGCGGTCTAGTGGTATGACACTCGCTTTCGGATCGGAAGGTCCTGGGTTCGAGCTTCACGCTCGGCGCATAGTTGAGTCCTTGGAAAAAGCTCTTTACTCACATTCTCTCACCGTACTCAGGTGTAAAATGCATACCTGGCTTTTAACAGCGTTGTCTTTGTCCGAACAATTGTAATGTCGCCTAATAGGCGACATGTCCCGTCCTACATGTTAAATGTCGCTGTTGACCAGGGACCCCTTGTAAAGCGCTTTGAGCACATTTAGTGGATATTGCGCTATATAAAGCTCAATTAAAAAAAAAAAAGATTAATTTAAATAACGTTGAATAACTGTAGATTCTTCAAATAAAGAAATACAATAAAAAATATAGGCACAGCAATTTCAATGACTTACATAGTAATTGACATTACGTTTTACATACATGATAGGTAAAACATCAGGGGGGCAGCGCGATTCAGTGGTACGGTTTTTGCTTCCTACCTGAAAGGTGCTAAGTTCGATCACCCGCCGCTGCGCTGTGTAGCCTTGAGCCTTAGAGAGAGAGCGTCATGTTGGTTGTGCAGATGCGCCTCTCGTCCTCGCTTCCGGTGAAAGCGGCTTGAGACACTTCAAAACCAAATTGACGTTCTCTCTGTAAGGTGACGTCCAATCAAGGGACGCTACTCTTCCGCTAATCTCATTCCCTATGGGATGAATAAAGGGAATTTTATTTTATTTATTATTAAAATATAAATCATGAGATAAAATGGTGAATTTTCAATTTAGGAGGAGAGTGTTCCAAAAATGCCAATATCGATATAACATTTTACTAGTAGTAGTAGTATCGTTCGGCTACAATTCTTTATTCAAGGTATCAATCCAGTTTCTGAAGTCCTCATCACATTTGTTGATGGTTTCAAATCCCCTTCCAGTTTTTACTGATTGTTTGTGATTTGTCCACAGATGTCCAGTTCTTCGCCGACCACCTTGCCAAATACCATCTCCAGCACAAGATGTGTAAGAGAATCGTTGAGAAGAGGCCCATCGGAATGTTGCTGGTGGACGCCTCCAAGATGAAGTCTCTGCTCATACCATCTCCTCTCAGATGTCTGGATGTAGGCTTTTTGTTTGTCTGTTTGTTGTTGTTGTTGTTGCTTGCTTTATCATTAGTCTTATTTTTGTGCATAGCCACAAGAAATACCCAATTATAAAATCATTATCACCAGTGCTAGGTCCATTTCATCGCCTCTGTGTTGCAGGTTCTTAAGTCAGTGTCAGTGCACTTCATTCCTTAAATTAAATTAAATTGAACTTTATAGAGCGCAATATCCACTAAATGTGCTCAAAGCGCTTTACAAGGGGTCCCTGGTCAACAGCAACATTTAACATTTAGGATGGGACATAACGCCTGTTAGGCGATATTATAATTTTCGGACAAAGACAACGCTGTTAACGGCCAGGTACTCATTTCACACCTGAGTACGGTGAGAGAATGTGAGTAAAGAGCCTTTTCCAAGGATTTAACTATGCGCCGAATGCGAGGCTCGAACCCAGGACCTTCCGATCCGAAAGCAAGTGTCATATCACAAGACCGCATAGCCGCACAGTCCCAAGTTACATTCCCAGAGAATGTGTTCGATTGACTGCATTGGGTGTCCACACGTATACTAACTGTCCGTGGAAAGTCGCCACTTAAGCATAAAATAGTACAGCACAAAATACTCGATTCCCATGTGGTGGAAGGTCAATCCAAATTGCATTTTGTTTTTAAATTCCAGCAATTATTTTAATTATCGTCATTGTCTTCATGTACGGCTATGTGGTCTAGTGGTATGACACTCGCTTTCGGATCGGAAGGTCCTGGGTTCGAGCCTCGCTCTGCGCATAGTTGAGTCCCTGGAAAAGGCTCTTTACTCACATTCTCTCACCGTACTCAGCTTTAAATTGAGTACCTGGCCATTAACAGCGTTGTCTCTGTCCGAAAAATTGTGATATTGCCTCTAACAGACGTCATGTCTCGTTCTACATGTTACGTGTTGCTGTTGGTCATGGACCCCTTGTAAAGCGCTTTGAGCACATTTAGTGGATATTGCGCTATATAAAAGCTCAAGTTTTTTTTTGTTTTTTTTTGTTTTTTTTCATTCTCATCAAAAGAAGGAAATATGTCACACATTAATATTTTGCAAAGCAAGGGGCAGCGTGGCTCAGAAGTAAGCTCTTTGCTTACAGACCCGAAAGGCACTGAGTATGAATACCCACTGTGCTGTGTGCGTGACATTGAGCAAGTCACCTCGCCCTAGCTCAACTTGTGTTGCTGCACTGCGGCTGATGCCTGGGTTATTCCAGTCTTGCCTTGGAATAGACCCTAAAGACAAATTTCCCCCACAGGATGAATAAAAATAATTTTAAAAAATAAAAAATAGTAATCTTAAATCTCAAATCTAATGCGAATTATGCCAACACACACCAATCAGGGGAATCTTTAACGATTTTAAAAAGTATAATTTTAAATATTTCCTTATCCTGTAAAATATCCATTAAGCAATAATTAATTGTCGTCATGTGATCATTGCAATTTTTTAAATTATTTCATTATTATTATTATTATCATTATTATTATTATTATTATCATTATTATTATTATTATTATTATTATTATTATATTATTATTATTATTATCATTTTTATTATTATTATTATTATTATTATTATTATTATTATTATTATTATTATTATTATTATTATTATTATTATTATCATTATTATTATTATCATTTATTATTATTATTATTATTATTATTATTATTATTATTATTATTATTATTATTATTATTATTATTATTATTATTATTATTATTATTATTATTATTATTATTATAATCATTATCATTATCATTATATTATATTATTATTATTATTATTATTATTATTATTATTATTATTATATATATATCATATTTATATATTATTATTATTATTATTATTATTATTATTATTATTATTATTATTATTATTATTATTATTATTATTATTATTATATATTATCATTATATCATCATTATCATTATTATCATCGATTGTGATATCTCAATTTTTATTCAGGTAATCAATGACATGCTCCCAGTCCTGGCCAGGAAAGAAGTCGACAGACTCATCGCCGAGTTACAAGATGGACAATTCAAGCTGGAGCTGGTCCCGACCACCACCATTGAGTTTGTGAATTCGCTCACGTTCTTGGACGATATTCAAGTCAGGGTGAGGGAGATTGCTCTTGTTGTTGTTGTTGTTTGTTGATTTGATTTCAGCTTTAGAGTATATTGGTTATTTTTTATCATTTACGACCCTGTAATCATCTTTGTTGTCGTCATTGATTTTGTTGTGGTCATCATGATGATCATCAATATTATTATTATTGTGATGATAATAGTAATAATAATGATGATGATGATGACGATGATGATGATGATGATGATGATGATGATGATGATGATGATGATGATGATGATGATGATGATGATGATGATGCTGATGATGATGATGATGATGATGATGATGATGATGATGATGATGATGACGACAATGACAACAATGACAAGACGTGACGGCGACGATGATAATGATGATGATAATGATGATTGTATCATGAATGAATAAATAAACTTTACTCATCCATAGGGAAATAGGATTCACGTACGTGAATTACTAGAATGAATAAATAAGAGTTATAAAATATATTGACATAATTTTACAAACGATATCGTAAATAAATTTTTTTAGAAAAATAGAAGTTAAAATAGATTATTGATTAAATTAAATTAATAATTGAAAGTGAATTAATGATTGATTCTTTTTGTTGTTGAAAATGTTGCTTTTTCTCCAGATTGATCCCCTTGAGAGAGAGGCATTGATAGTCAAAGAGATGTACGAGTTGATTGAACAGTTCCAGGTGCCTTTGCCTGATGAAGATCTTGTCGTCTATCAGGTAGGCATGGCCATGTAGATTTCTGATTTACTCACTTACGATAAGTAATGAAATGTAAGCTTCAATTTATTTAACAAAAATAGATAATGTGGATGTTTGTTTCGGGTTTCCCCTTTATCAAGAAAACATGATGAATGAAAGAAACAGTAAAGATGAATGAGAAATGTGAGAATGGCGTAGTTATTGGTGTTGGTTGAATAAATGTTCACCCATTGGTGAAAATAAGGATAAATATTGATGAAAAAAAAAAAGTGATGTGCGCGATCACAGAAAATTTACCTCAACAACACCATTCTCACATTTCTCATTTGACTTTAGCGTTGGAAACAAAATTTGAATTCCAAAAATGCACGAGTTTAAGAAATCTTTACTTTCACCCCTCAATCAATTCTGATTTCATTATCTCTGAATAAAAGAAATTTTCAAAAATACTTTAAAAAAAGAAATAAAAATCTAGTTTCGTGACAATAAATGTTTGATAATCTGACGTCACAAATTATTATTGTAAACTGGATATCGTTACTTCCTTTGGGGAGGGTAAGAATTATTGTCTATTATTGTGTTATTATTGATTCATGCAGGAGAAAAATATTTCTTGATCTCCAACAATGTCTTTTTTTTTTTTTTACAAACGATAATAGGCATGCCTCATAAAATCTTTGACATTATTCTGTAGCAAAAATAGGTTTTTCCTAAAACAAATGGATGTATAATGATATACGATTCTTTCATTTCTTTGGGTTGATTAAACGAGTTATTTTTATCCTGCCAAATAACACCACGAGCTCGTGAGTATGTGTTGATGCACGAAAAGAAAATAACGAGTTTAATAAATACAAAGAAATGAAAGAATACGTTTATTCCATTCCTCCAAGTAAGATTATTAGATACTTCGTGACCAATTGTATGGTCGTTGTACTTTGATTTGCCATAATTTGTGTTTTTTTCTCTATTTGCTTGAATGACAATTTGACCAAAAAAGAAAGAAAATTGGATTTGTATTCATGCGCACCAAAAGATTGTTTTTAATTGTCAATCAGCTGTATGTTTACATCTTATTTTAAACCATTAAAGTGAGTATGAACATATCCTGCAATCATTGAATAAAATTTTTATTCATCGCGTTCAAAGCATTATTCAATGATTGCATATTTATTCAGATATGATAGGGTTTTTGTGCGGCTATGTGGTCTTGTGGTATGACACTCACTATCGGATCGGAAGGTCCTGGGTTTCAGCCTCATGCTCGGCACATAGTTGAGTCCTTGGAAAAGGCTCACATTCTCTCACCGTACTCAGGTGTAAAATGAGTACCTGGCCGTTAACAGCGTTGTCTTTGTCCGAAAAATTGTAATATTGCCTAACAGGCGGCATGTCTCATCCTTCATGTTAAATGTTGCTGATGACCAGGGATACCTTGTAAAGCGCTTTGAGCACATTTAGTGGATATTGCACTATATAAATATATATATATTTTTTTCCAATGGGAGGGGTGGAATGGTGTCCATTACTGTGTTATTATCTTTACCTCTAATCTCTCAGACCCTGAGTCCATCCATCACCAATGTGCGTAATGCCATTGACAAGTCTTTGACGGAAAGAGACAGTAACATCGACAAGTTCTGTACACATCTGGACAAGGACATTGTCGAGCTAGGCAAAGAAGTCAAGGAAGTCAAACAGGAAGCTCAGGTATTCGGGGTTGTCATGATTGAAGTGTAGCGAGTTCGGGGTTGTCATGATTGAAGTGTAGCAAGTTCAGGGTTGTCATGATTGAAGTGTAGCAAGTTCAGGGTTGTCATGATTGAAGTGTAGCAAGTTTGGGGTTGTCAGGATTGAAGTGTAGCAAGTTCAGGGTTGTCATGATTGAAGTGTAGCAAGTTCAGGGTTGTCATGATTGAAGTGGAGCGAGTTCAGAGTTGTCATGATTGAAGTGTAGCAAGTTCTGGGTTGTCATGATTCAAGTGTAGACCTGCCTACTGAAAATGTAAAAATTCGTAGTTTTTAAATGATACAAATAGTAGTCGTCGCTATAGTTAACTTTATAGTTCAACAATTTACCCTCACGAGGATTAAATAACACTTCAAAAACCTCTAAATTATATCGCCTGGTACCAAAACTTTCACTTTTCATTATTTTATTGACTTTGAAATGCTCATGAATGTCTGAAACTGGAGCCAAAATTTCCTAATTCTACGATTTGTTTGTAATGGTTGACAGGTCTGGAGGTGAAGGGAGATAAGCATGAAGAAGAAAGATTTAATATTTCAAAAGAAGATTTATTTTTTCATCAACGTAAAATTAAAGTATTTTCATGTGGGAATTTGTTTTTATTTGTTCCAATCTTTTCCAACTTTCAATTTTCCACTTTTACAAAAATTCTCTCAACACAAAAGCTGTAAGTCCATTATTTAACTCAACTTTTACCGTTGATAGTTACAAGACAAAGAATGACTTATTCAAATAACCTAAGAATGGCCAAATGG
>NC_088374.1:19221657-19234157 GCF_034508935.2 Berghia stephanieae | reverse complement strand
GACGCTACTCTTCCGCTAATCTCATTCCCTATAGACATTAAATCAGTGAAATAGTCTCACATGAAGAAGAAGAAGAAGAAGAAGAAGAAGAAGAAGAAGAAGAAGAAAAAGAAGAAGAAGAAGAAGAAGAAGAAGAAGAAGAAAAAGAAGAAGAAGAAGAAGAAGAAGAAAGAAGAAGAAGAAAAAGAAATAGAAGAAAATTTATCAATTCATGTTTTTTATTTCGCTCTAATCTCTTTTTTCTTTCACTCAGGTTGAGGATTCCTGGAAGTCGACAGAGTTCATCGTCCTGCCCCACAAGGACTCCAAAGATGTGTTCATTCTGGGCAACACGGACGACATCCAACAACTCCTGGACGACAGCAACATCAACGTGGCCACCATTGCCTCATCCAGGCACGTGGGACCCATCAAGTCTAGAGTGGAAGACTGGACTAAAGATTTGGACACTTTCTACAAAACACTGGTCTGTGTTTTTTTTGGTTTTTATTATTATTCCTTTCATCAAAGGCCAAATGGAATTTTTAGGATACATTATCCGCCACCCTGGTTTGGAAGTACTCGCCTTGACTGGAAAGATGAATGGAAAAAGAATAAGAGGAAGACAAAGAATAACTTATTTGAAAGGGATAAGAACTTGGACAGATGAAGCTGAGAAAGGTGGTGCTGCTCTAATAGAATTGGCAAGAGATAGATCAGCTTGGCGGAAGATGACCTACGACGTCTGCTTCAGATATGGAACTACATGATGATGATGATTCCTTTCCTTCTGTCTTTATTTCTTCCTTGCGGTTATGTGGTCTTGTGGTATGACACTCGCTTTTAGATCGTAAGGTCCTGGGTTCGAGCCTCGCTCGACGCATAGTTGAGTCCTTGGAAAAGGCTCTTTACTCAAATTCTCTCACCGTACTCAGGTGTAAAATGAGTACCAGGCTGTTAACAGCCTTGTTCTGTCCGGAAAAATATAATATGGCCTAACGGGTGTCATATCTTGACCTACATGTTAAATGTTGCTGTTGGCCTGGGACCCCTTGTAAAGCGCTTTGAGACTCGAGTGGATATTGCAATATATAAAAACTCTCTTTTTTCCCCCTTTGGTTATGTGGTTTAGTGGCTAACTTGTCTTTGGATTGGAAGATCTAGGGTTCAAATCCCTTTCTAGTGGTGCATAGTTTAGTCCTTGGATTGGCTTTTTACCCACATTCTCTCACTGTCCTCAGGTGTAAAATAAGTACCTGGCCATGAACAGCATTGTCTTTGCCGGAAATTTTTTTTGTAATATTATTGCCTAACGGGCTTCATTCATGTCTTTTGGGCTAGATAGATACCTGTTGCAAAACGCTTTGAGCACGTTTAGTGGATATTGCTCATGTTCTACACGTTCAAAAGTTTTAAAAGTATTTGTATTTATTTACAATCTCCAGGATGAATGGTTAGCGTGTCAAAGGTCATGGCTATATTTAGAATCCATTTTCTCAGCACCCGACATCCAGCGACAACTTCCGTCCGAGGCCAAAATGTTCACCAATGTTGACAAGTCTTACAAAGACATCATGAGACGAGTCAACAAAGTTCCTCTGGCTATCCGAGCTGCTACACAGCCTGGTAAGCTCTCTAACTATGTTATAAAGTGATACATACTCACTAAGCTGCTCGAAGCTTTGGACTGTAAAAAATGATAAACAAAAATGAATATAACAGCTTCATAAAAATTATTTATTTATTTATTTATTTATTTATTTATTTATTAATTTATTTATTTATTTACTTACATATTTATTTATTTATCTATTTATCTATCTATCTATCTATCTATCTATCTATCTATCTATCTATCTATCTATCTATCTATCTATCTATCTATCTATCTATCTATCTATCTATCTATCTATTTATTTATGTATTTATTTATTTATTTGTTTATTTATTTATTTATTTGTCTCTCTATTTTAATTATTTATTTATTTATTTATTTATCTATTTATTTATTTATTTATTTATTTATTTTTAATTAATTAATTTATTTATTTATTTATTTATTTAGCTATCTATTTTTAATTAATTAATTAATTAATTAGTTTATTTTTTATTTATTTATTTATTTATTTATTTATATTTATTTATTTATTTTTAAAACAAAATAAAATACCCATTCTCCTCATCTCCCCATAGGCTTGCTGGAGACCTTCCAGAACAACAACGCTCTCCTGGACCAGATCATGAAGTGTCTGGAGGCTTATTTGGAATCCAAGCGTGTCATCTTCCCAAGGTAGGTGTCTGCAAAAGTCCATAACGGATATAGCTATTAGACATTGTGGGGAGTCCCACTAGCCATTTTAAACGGAACGACAACAAAACAAGAAACTCAGCATTGAATTTTGAAATCCTCCACTCAAGAACAAACCATCATCTTTACTCTGTCTTCCCTTCCACCATCCGACTTTGGAACTAACTACCAACCACTTTTAAACAAGCCCTTTCGACTGATGACTTTTGAAAAATCGCTCCCTGTTTCCCTCTAAAACCCCTGTTACTGAAAACATGGCCATACAATCTTCAGCCTGAAAGTTTGGCCTGAATGGTAGAAGAAGAAGAATCCCGATATCTCAGTTGGCAAAAACCACACGCTTCACACTCCAAGGGACTGAATCAATCTTGGGTTGTTCTTTTTTTTTCTGCCCCCTCTGTCCACCCAACAATTATTGGGTAACTGGGTCTATTAGATCTGGCAGAAATGCCAATAAAGGATAGTTATTAGACATTTTTAAGTGTATTGATCATCGTGGACTTGAGGAAATTAGCTGTGCATATGTGTGTTTCTTTACTTTTATTTATCTACAGAATTTTATTTATCTTCTTCTGCGGCGATGTGGTCTTGTGGTATGACACTCGCTTTTGGATCAGAAGGTCCTGGGTTCGAGCCTCGCGCTCAGCGCATAGTTGATTGAGTCCTTGGAGAAGGCTCTTTACTCACATTCTCTCACCGTACTCAGGTGTAAGATGAGTACCTGGTCGTTAACAGCGTTGTATCTGTCAGAAAAAAAATTGTAAATCGCCTAACAGGCGTCATGTCCAGTCCTACATGTTAAATGTTGCTGTTGGCCAGGAACTCCTTGTAAAGCGTTTTGAGCACGTTTAGTGGATATTGCATTATATAGAAGCTCTTTTTTTAAATTTTAAAAGTCAATAAAGGACAGTTATTTGTTATTATATTGTGGGGGTCCCGATAGCTCAGTTGGTAAAACACTCGCTTCACACTCAACGGGACTGAATTGATCTTCGGTGGCTCTTTTTTCTGACCCCTTTGTCCACCCAACAATTATAGGGTAGCTGGGTCTGTTAGATCTGTCAGAAATGTCAATAAAAAGATAGTTATTAGACATTTTGGGGATCCCGATAGCTCACTTGGTAAAAACCACACGCTTCACAATCAAAGGGACTGAATCGATTTAAGGTTATTTTGTTTTTTTTCTGACCCCTCTATCAACCCAACGATTATTGGGTAACTGGGTCTGTTAGATCTGGCAGAAATGCCAATGAAGGATAGTTATTAGACTTTTTGAAGTGCATTGATCATCGCGAACTTGAGGAAATGAGCTGCACTGAAATGTGACCCTCCGTCTCAAAACGGTATTATGTCGGGATGATTCAGACCCCAAAAAGTGAATTTAGAGATAGAATGATGAGAAATTGGAGCTTAGAAGTTTTTGCAATGCAAGAAATAGTCTTTATACTCCACCATAACGTACGGAAATTAAACCCAAGTTGGATATTTGTGGCTATGATTTCAATTTCCCTTACCGAGTGGATCCCTACATAATACCGCTTCGATATGGTGGGTCACAAATATGTTAATTTACTTTTATTTATCTACAGTAGAAAAATCACATACATTATTTTTACCTTTGAAGCAGAAGAATAATCTGAGTCTAAATATAATTTAGCTTTTATAATAATTGTGCTTTATATAGCGCAATATCCACTAAATGTGCTCAAAGCGCTTTACAAATATTTTGTATTGTCTATTTCATTTTCCAACAAAGGAGAAACTCCATCTCAAATTATTTTTAATTGCCTTTAAAAAAAAAAAAGCAACATGGAAAAGTTAGCATTGTTTTAACAGAAGAAACACATTGTGTTATGACGTCATTGAAAATTGCTGCTTTTGTTTCATGTCAGAGATCATACTTTTGAATAATTTGAAATGATGCCTCAAAACAACTACTGTCTATTTAAAAGCAGGCATAAAAATTATTATTTACAAAATCTTGTATTTAAAAATGTCCTTCCCTTTCTTAAATGGCTGAACATTCTTCTTCTTCTTCTTCTTCTTCTTCTTCTTCTTCTTCTTCTTCTTCTTCTTCTTCTTCTTCTTCTTCTTCTTCTTCTTCTTCTTCTTCTTCTTCTTGTTCTTGTTCTTGTTCTTCTTCTTCTTCTTCTTCTTCTTCTTCTTCTTCTTCTTCTTCTTCTTCTTCTTCTTCTTCTTCTTCTTCTTCTTCTTCTTCTTTTTCTTCTTCTTCTCTCCTTATTATTATTATTATTATTATTATTATTATTATTATTATTATTATTATTATTATTATTATTATTATTATTATTATTATTATTATTATTATTATTTTTATTATTATTATTATCATTATCATCATTATCATCATTATTATTACCATTATTATCTTTATTATCATTATTTTAAGGTTACATGACTTCCCAAGAATAATTTTGTCCACATCGACATTTCAGATTCTATTTCTTGTCCAACGATGAGCTCTTGGAGATCCTTGCCCAGACCAGAAACCCGTTGGCTGTCCAGCCACATCTCAGGAAATGTTTTGACGCCATCTCCAAGTTGGAGTTTGGTGTGCAGGCATCACAGGACGGAGCAAATACTCCTGAACCTGGTATAATAAAAAAAATAAAAAAAAGAAAATTCCCTTCATTTATCCCATAGGGGAAATTTGTCTCTAGGGTCTATTCCAAGGGAAGACTGGAATAACCCAGGCGTCAGCCGCTGTGCAGCGCTGCAAATTGAGCTAGGGCGAGGCGACTTGCTCAAGGCCACATAGAGCAGCGGTGGGTGATCGAACTCGGTACCTTTCGGGTGCAAAGCAAAGACCGTGCCACTGAGCCACACTGCCCCCTGCTGATAAGTTTAATAAACACATGAATCATTTGATTCCGTTTGATTTGATTCACTGCCATTCCCTACCTCACAGGACTCCTAAAAAATATTCGACAACCCGACCTTTGCGTTCCTCCAATGACACCGCCCATTTGGCTATCCCACGCATTCGTACAAAGACGGGAACAAGGTGCTTTTCTCATTCTGGTCTGTCTTTATGGAATACAATTCAACAGAGCATCCGAGAATCCAAATCATAATCTGTTTTCAAGATAATCCTTGAAAACATTACTTTTTTGATGTCATGTACTTTCTATATTGTTTTGTGTTGATGTCATTTAAAGCGCCAAGAACCTCATTGTTGAGGATACCGTGTGCTCTATGGGAGTCTATTATTATTATTATTATTATTATTATTATTATTATTATTATTATTATTATTATTATTATTATTATTATTATTATTATTATTATTATTATTATTATTATTTTAATTTGAACAGACATTGAATGCTGGAAAACATAGGTGCACATTGACAAGAGAGGAAATCATACACGCTGCACATAACAAGTAATACAAATCAGAGATGGACTATTTATATAACAAACAGTTCTATTCATAACATTATTAGGACAGAGAATTCATCGGGGTGTGTTTTAACTCTCTCCTTACCGATCATTTTCAGTATTTTATCCAAAATGGCAGGCTTGGCTTACCCAGCAGAAAAATTCCTTTTTTAAACTCAAACAATCTCTCTACAAAACAACGTTATGTTCTTATTGATTAAACAAAGATCATTGTGATGTACAAAACAAATCTGAATAAGAAAAAATGTATATTGTGTTGTAACAAATGTGACGATTTTGATGTAGGTGGTAAGGAGAGGGTTAACTCTCTCCTTACCAGCTAATTTTAGAATTTCCCCCCAATATTCACACCCACCCAGCACAAAAATAGACTTTTCTTACTCAAGCAAAAAAGTAACAAGTGAACTCTATAACACAGTGTTTAGTATTTGTAGCTGTAATCAAAGCATTTCTTTAAATTTAATGATGTACAAGAGAAATCAGAATGAGGAAATTGTCGGCTACATCGTAACGAATGTGACGGATTTTCCTATGGGTGGTAAGGAGAGGGTTAAGGTACATCTCTTTGATTCTAATATTTTTCTTATTTTCCTAGGGGAAGAACCCCAAGAAATCCAATACACCAACGACATTTTGGCCATGATGTCCCCGGAGGGAGAAAAAGTCGGACTCGGAAAAGTAAGATTAAAATTTAATAAAATCTCGTCTTTAGCACTTTGTCTCATAATTATTTCCTCTTGATGAATTTTAAAAGTTTATTAAAGAGAGAGAGAGAAAAAAGGAAATAAGTAAATAAATAAATGAATAAGTTAATAAATGAATAAACAAATAAGTTAATGAATAAATAAACAACTATGTAAACAATTGGGTGAATAGATGAATAAATAGATAAACGAATGTATGAATATATAAAAGTTTATTAGAGAGAGAAAAAAAAAAGGAAATAAGTAAATAAATAAATGAATAAGTTAATAAATGAATAAACAAATAAGTTAATGAATAAATAAACAACTATGTAAACAATCAGATGAATAGATGAATAATAGATAAACGAATGTATGAATATATGAATAAATGGAAAAAAATAATTTAATAGATGGATAACTAAATACACTAATTTAAATAAATAATAAATAGATTAATTAATTAAATAAATAAAATAAATGCAATAAATAAATACATAGATAATTAATAACTAAATAACTGAATACATAAATAAATATATAAATAAATAAATCAATCAATAAATCAATGAATAAATGAATAAATAAATAATAAACAAATAAATACATAAAAATAGAATATATTAATAAGAACAGTTGCCTGCAGTAAGGTCTTAGTCTTTGCATCAGAGCTCAATGGACTGAAGGAAAATGTCGTAGCACCAAACCACAAATTGGCACCAGTTTTTTACTTTATTTTGAAATTATTTTCCACCAGGGTTTGAAGGCGAGAGGAAACGTAGAGGACTGGCTGGGCAAAGTGGAGGAGGCCATGTTTTCCAGTCTGAGACGCTTGTGTAAGGCGGCCATTGGCGACTATGAGAGACGGCCCAGGAGAGAGTGGGTCGTGGCCCATTCCTCACAGGTATGTTATATTACATGTATTCAGAAAAGTGAGTGGAGAAGGCACTTATGTTGATAACAACAAGAGATGAAGTGAGTAGGAAAGTGCCAGAAGACAACAGAGAATAACAATTTCGCGGCAGTGATGGGGGTTTGAACCTGCGACCTTACTGGTACGAAAACTCCGCCTGGCCGGGGAGAGGGTGACTCTACCGTATGAATATCCAAGATCCCAGATATGTATATTGGTAAGATTATTACCATCCCACCCAACTTATCTTTGCTACAGTGCTTGTATTGGCGATTCTTGTTTATCGATTTTCTTCCAATATGTTTACTTTGGACAATATGGCTGAATCATTAGTATAGTGCGGAAGGGTGCAATTCTTAATTATTTTTTTAAATTTTAAATTTATTAATGCATGTTTGTTTGTTTGTTTGAGACTGTGTGTGTGCGTATGAGAAAGAAAGAGAGAGAGAGAGAGAGAGAGAGAGAGAGAGAGAGAGAGAGAGATGGAGTAGATTGAAGGAGAGAGGAGAAGAGATGAGAGAGAAGATGAAGAGAGAGAGACAAAAATGGGAGAAGAGGGCTGTGAATGTAATTGTAAAAGCATATTTCAAGGTGTTAAAGTTGATAATTATAAGATAAGATGATATGATATAATGTAAAGATAATAATGATAATAATGAGATATAATAACGATAACTTACTCCTCACTATTATAAATCCACCACTCTCCATTCCTTCCTTCCCCCTCGCCGTCCTGATCCTCAGGTTGTCAGATTTCCCAGTCCGTGGGCCGGACGTCATGAATCTTGGAGGAATTTTGACAGATGAGGCTAGAGGATTTTGAACAGAAGAGTTTCTCTGTGAGTGTCCAGGCTGACATGGCGGTGTTTTGAAAAAAAAAAAAAATCCCAAATTTTGCAAGCTCAAAACAGCTAAATTTGCAAAAATAGTTGCTAAAATTTTTGATTAATTTTCCTAAAAACCCATAATTAGTTCATGAAAGAGAAAGGTATATGTTTGTTTTTAAGGGTTTCACGGCACTTGCAACAAATGTAAGTTCATATTAGCGACAGTAAAAAGGAAGAAAATGTGATAGTAAAAAGAAACTACTCTCGATTAATTATCTTCCACGTTCTACACGAACTATCAAATTGGTCTTTTTTCTTCTTTACATAATCTCAATCGTTAGCACAAATTTTGAAAAAAATTCAGATTCTTTCAAGCTCTATATGAGATGTCAAATGAAAAGAATTAAAAAATCTACATTTTTTTTTGTTGCCTTTAAAAAAATTTTTTTTTATTTTTCTTTTGTTTTTATTTTCTTTGCAAAATCTGGAAAATTTGCAAAAATTTGCAAAAAAATTACAGATTGTGGTATAACACGCACCTTTGGATCAGAAGGTCCTGGGTTCGAATCCTGTTCTGAGTGGTGCTTAGTTGATTCCTTGGAAAAAGCTCTTTACTCCCATTCTCCCATCGTAATCGGGTTTAAAATCAGTACACATTTATGGACTTGATGTAATGTAAATATTGCTGCTCGAAGCTCGAAGAAATAAATAATATGAAATTGAATGTAAGCTTCGATTTTAATACAAGAACAGATCAAATGAACATTTTGGGTTTCCCCTTTATCAACAAAACAGGATGGATGAAACACTACAGGTGAATGAGATAATGTGGTAGTTACGATGAATCACATTACCACATTATCTCCTTCATCTGTAATGTTTCATTCATCCTGTTTTGTTGATAAAGGGGAAACCCAAAATGTTCATTTGATCTATTCTTGTATTAAAATCGAAGCTTACATTCAATTTCATATTATTTATTTATGGACTTGATGTAACGCTGTATGTTGTAATGGGCCATACTTTACGGGGATTTGAGAGTATTTCCATCACAACAACAACAAGCCCAATAGGAATTTAGGTTATCAGACCTGCATATAAGTACACATAGGTGTTTACCAATTTCCAAGCTATAAAAAAAAAAAAAATTATGCCTTATATGCCACGACATCATAAGATATCGTCGCCTAGGCATTCCACGAAGGAATATTATAGATAATTCATCAAACAAGATGTCTGATGTCAACAGGAATCACCCATGTTGTCCAAGTGAGCAAATTGGGGGTTAATAATCTTGCTCATGGAAAATATCGAAAGTGCCTGAAGCGATGCTCGAACCCAGGTTTTTCCGGGTCACAGTGCAATAGGTGCAAGATAAATGTGATATAAATGTAGTCTTTATTTTGTGATTTCTTGATCGAATCTTTATCATTATAATAAATAAATAAATAATAATATAAATTTCCCTTTATTCAACCCCAAGGGGAAATTTTTATTTAGGGTCTTTCCCAAGGGAAGACTGAAATAACCCAGGCG
The DNA here is from genome assembly GCF_034508935.2 of Berghia stephanieae. Taxonomy (NCBI): domain Eukaryota; kingdom Metazoa; phylum Mollusca; class Gastropoda; order Nudibranchia; family Aeolidiidae; genus Berghia; species Berghia stephanieae. The sequence goes on along the minus strand of NC_088374.1, from coordinate 19,224,488 downwards.
TCAGCCGTAGTGCAGCACCACAAAGTGAGCTAGGGCTAGGTGACTGACTTGCTCAAGGGTAGTCGAACTCGGTACCTTTTTGGGTACGAAGCAGAAATCGTACTGCTGAGCCACACTGCCCCCACTGATAAGAGAAGACAAAACTAGTATTAAACATTGAACAAAAATGAAATTAACATCTTTAAGATAAAAAAAAAGAAGGAAAAAGTGCTTAAATAAAATAAATAAATAAAAATAAAATTCCCTTTATTCATCCCCAAGGGGAAATTTGTCTTTAGGGTCTATTCCAAGGGAAGACTGGAATAACCCAGGCGTCAGCCGCAGTGCAGCACCACAAAGTGAGCTAGGGAGAGGTGACTTGCTCAAGGCCACACAACGCAGCGGTGGGTGATTGAACTCGGTGCCTTTCGGGTAGGAAGCAAAGACCGTACCACTGAGCCGCGCTGCCCCTATAGGGCCCAGAATGTTTTGGCTCATAACCCTTCTTTTAACACAGAACGTTTTGGCTCATAGTCCTTCTTCAGCCAACAGCTAAAACAATAATAATACTGTCCTCATCTTTCCAGGATTTGAGTGAACTGGCGTCCATTGTGAGGGGGGAGCTTCCCAAGCTGTCCCGTGCCAATCTGTGTGCCTTGATCACTATCGATGTCCACGCCAGAGACATGATCACGGATATGGTCAAGAAGGAGGTAGGTCAATCAATCAATCAATCAATCAATCCATAATTTGATATGGCATTCAAGCAGTCAATCAGTAAATCAATCAATCAATCAGTCTGTCAATCAATCAATCAATCAATCAATCAATCAATCAATCAATCGATCCATAATTTGATATGGCATTCAAGCAGTCAATCAGTAAATCAATCAATCAATCAGTCTGTCAATCAATCAATCAATCAATCAATCCATCAATCAATCCATAATTTGATATGGCATTCAAGCAGTCAATCAGTAAATCAATCAATCAATCAGTCTGTCAATCAATCAATCAATCAATCAATCAATCGATCCATAATTTGATATGGCATTCAAGCAGTCAATCAGTAAATCAATCAATCAATCAATCAGTCTGTTGATCAATCAATCAATCAATCAATCAATCAATCAATCAATCAATCAATCAGTCAGTCAATCAGTCAATCAATAAAATCATTTAACATATCTGGCAAGCTGTCAACAGGTAAATCAATCAATCAATCAATCATTTAATCAGTCAATCAATCAATCAATCATTTAATCAGTCAATCAATCAATCAATCAGTCACCCAGGCAATCAATCATTTAATCAGTCAATCATTTAATCAATCAATCAATCAATCAATCAATCAGTCACCCAGGCAATCAATCATTTAATCAGTAAATCAATCAATCAATCAATCAATTGATCAATTAATGAATAAATCAATCATTTAAGCAATAAGCCAAGCAGTCAGCCAATAAATCAAATCAATAAATCAATCCACCAATCCACCAATCAACCCATTCATTGATTATGATTACATAGAATAGAATAAGTACCTACACTGGCAATCCAAGTGTGTAAATAAAAACAAAGATATAACGAATATCCCCCCTAAATGAAACAAACCCTTTTCTTTTGGAAAGATGAAAAGACCAGAAATGACGTCACCAATACTTATTCAATACGAGAATCTTCACATCTGTTGATGTTGATGAACTGGTTAACTCACTCAATCCTAGAGATTTTTGCTGCTTTTCAAAATTGGAAAAAAAAAATGTTTTAAAGATGAGCATGTACATAGATAGTAATATTCAACTATCATTAACATGTAAAAATTAAAAACATTAGCTTTGAAAATAACCAAATAATTTGTCTCAGAAAAAAATGTAATAAATAGGAATGGGGAAAAAGCAATCCGAGTAAACAACGGATATAATCGGTGTTAGGGTTGAGTGGGTTAATGTGTGTACAAATGCCAGAGAATTGTTAATTTCCGATGAATTATCTCCCTTTCCTGACACATTCATTTATTTGCATTGCTAATTTTCTGTTACTAAGTGTATGTATACATTATCTACTTTTTATACACGTAAATCATCCTCAATTATTTTTGTACATAAAAGCTGAGTCAAAGCTGATATTATGTGAATACTTTGTTTATTGATCAATGGATGCTGTGCATTTAGGTACAATACTCACAACGTCTGCCAGGTGGCTATGCCTACCAACACGCAAAACTGTGTGCAACCTTGCATGTTTATAATCTGATTGATAGAATTATTAAGAATTCATCATAAAAATTAATTAATTGAGCTTTTATATAGCGCAATATCCACTAAATGTGCTCAAAGCGCTTTACAAGGGGTCCCTGGTCAACAGCAATTTTTAACATGTAGGACGGGACATGATGCCTGTTAGGTGATATTACAATTTTTCGGACAGAGACAACGCTGTTAACGGCCAGGTACTCATTTTACACCTGAGCACGGTGAGAGAATGTGAGTAAAGAGCCTTTTCCAAGGACTCAACTATGGGCCGAGCGTGAGGCTCAAACCCAGGACCTTCCGATCCGAAAGCGAGTGTCATACCACTAGACCACATAGCCGTACAAAATGGCTGGCTAAAAACAATAACAAACAGCTGAGTGATGTCAAGTTTGTTCCTTCTATATGTGTAAAATCTGAGGAAAAGTGATTCGAGAACACTTGTCTTTACCGATCTTTTTTATTTTATTTTCTTTTTTTTCTACTTTTTCTAGGTTGACCAGATTGGTAGTTTTGAGTGGCAGAAGCAGCTGCGTTACTACTGGGACCCTGAACTGGACAACTGTGTGGTCAGAATGTCGAACTCGTTCTACGAATACG
>NC_088374.1:19206657-19216657 GCF_034508935.2 Berghia stephanieae | reverse complement strand
AAATAAATTAATAAATGTATGCGTACAAATTTCTTTTTTCTTGAAATATTACCGTATTGAGGTGAGATGGGTCCATTATGTTTATCTATGTAGTCAATGATGGAGTGAAGAATTATTAATCGGTATCTTTGTAAAGCGCTTTGAGCACATTTAGTGGATATTGCGCTATATAAAGCTCATTTATTATTCTCACAATATTTTTACTATCTATTATTATTATTATTTTTCCTTAACCCACAGCTCTTATCGCTGAAGTCATCCTCTACAGTGAAGGGTTCGAATCCTCCAAAGGATTGGCCCAGAAAATGACCCAGATGTACAAACTTTGCTCGGAGCAGCTTTCCCAACAGGATCACTACGATTTCGGCATGAGGGCCGTGAAATCCGTGCTGGTGATGGCCGGGTCTCTCAAGAGACAGAACCCGGACAAAGCAGAAGACGTGGTGCTCATCAGAGCCCTGAGAGACAGCAACTTGCCCAAATTCTTGACGCAAGACGCCCTCCTCTTCCAGGTTTGTGTTGATGCTAATGGTTAGGGTGAAGGTAGGGGGTGGGGGGGGGGGCGGGGATGGGGGGGGGTAGATAAGATATTATTTGTATTATTGTCCCATTCCTTCTTTTTTATAAAACAAACCAAAAAAAACCCCCAAAAATTAAAAAATCACAAATTAAAATAGAAAACAACCAAAGCGGCTATGTGGTCTTGTGGTATGACACTTGCCTTTGGATTGGAAGGTTCTAGGTTTGAGTTCTCCTTTGAAAAGGCTCTTTACTCACATTCTCTCACTGTACCCAGGTGTAAAATGATTGTATTATGGCCGTTAACAGCTTTGTCTCTGTTTGTTGGAAATTGTAATATCACCTAACAGTCGTCATGTCTCGTCTTACTTGTTATGTGTTCCTGTAGCCAGAGACTCTTTGGAAAGCACTTTGAGCATGCTAAATGGGTATTTGGCTATATAAAAGCTCAATTTATTATCAATTATATATTTATCTGTTTATTTTGTCAGATTAAGATGATCCTCATCACTACTGAACATTTGAAAAAATCGGTTAAAAACAGACTACTTTCAAAAAGCCTATGGTTTGTGATCAGCTGTAAATGCTTCTTGCGTACCTGTCATGAATGTGTTGTGTTGCAAGTGTGTTTATGTGGTACGTGTTGGATGTGGATGAGTGTGTGTGGTATTGGCGTGTTTGAGGCAGTGGATGCTGGGAGAGGGCTGTTAGTGTCTATTTTTCTCTTTCGATATGACAATTTTATTTGTAATGCGCCCAGAGCCTCTAACTAGGGGGATAGGTTGCGCAATATAAATGTGCATTTTTATCATTATTATTATTATTTTCTAACCCTTTTTATTTTGGATTGATTTCATAACCACAGGCCATTCTGTCAGATCTTTTCCCTGGTGTAGAGATTCCAGAACACGACTATGGAAAACTGAAGGAAGAAATCATCAATGTACAGCTGTCTAAAGGTGGGGGTTGGTAGTTAGTGTTAATGGCGGGGGTGGGGGGGGGGCACTGGGGTTCTGTTTGTAAGAGATAAGAGAGAGAGAGAGAGAGAGAGAGAGAAGAGAGAGAGAGAGAGAGAGAGAAGAGAGAGAGAGAGAGAGAGAGAGAGATGGAGAGGGAAGAATTAATTTTCCTAACTGTAAAAAACAAAATGTCTAATGAAATGATATATCTTATCTTTCCATCGGTCACCCCAGGCCTTCAAGAAATCGACACCCAGATTGTCAAGGTCATTCAGTTCTATGAGACCATGATCGTCAGACACGGGGTCATGTTGGTGGGGCCGACTGGAGGTGGAAAGACTACCATTTACCAGGTAATAATAATAATGAAATTTATTTATATTGCACCCAATCCTCTATACAATAAAGCTCTAGGCGCATAACACTTTAGATTGAATTAGATAGTTTTGATCTCCGTTTACATTTCATCTCATTGTCACTCTATTTCTCTCTCTCTCTCTCTCTCTCTCCTTCTCTCTCTCTCTCTCTCTCTCCTTCCCTTGCACACACACATACATGCATACACACACACACACACACACACACACATTTTTACCTATAACGTTATAACCATAATACCAATGTAATATAACATATATCCTTTTCTTGTTTACCTGAATAAGGCCTAAGGCCGAAACGTCGTTTACTTTGTGTTTTATCTTTTACAAGAGTCATTTTTACTCCTTTTATTTTACTTTACAGTTTTATCCCCCATAATTACGACTTTTTAAATTTCCAAGTTGGCAGGTCTGAAATGATGACAAAGAGCTGTTTGGTGTCCAATTCATTCATTCTATTAACAAACATCTTCCCAGATCCTAGCCCAGACCTTGGACAACCTCCACGAGCAAGGCATGCCCGGTGACTTCTTCCAACCCGTCCATACGTTCGTCCTGAACCCAAAGGCCATCATGATGGAGGAGCTGTACGGAGGTGTGGACAAGCTGACCATGGAATGGAAGGATGGACTCATGGGGATCACGGTCAGACACGCCGTGCAGGTAGGTTGTTTGGGGATTTAACCGACGTGTTAGCGGGCAGCGCGGCCAGCTCAGCGGTACGGAATCAGTAGTAGTAGTCTTAGTAGTAGCAGTAGTAGTAGTAGAAGTAGTAGTAGTAGTAGTAGTAGTAGTAGTAGTAGTAGTAGTAGTAGTAGTAGTAGTAGTAGTAGTATTAGTAGTCGTAGTAGTAGCAGTAGTTGTAGTAGTAATAGTAGTAGTAGTAGTAGTAGTAGTAGTAGTAGTAGTCGTAGTAGTAGCAGTAGTAGTAGTTGTAGTAGTAGTAGTAGTAGTAGTAGTAGTAGTAGTAGTAGTAGTAGTAAGTAGTAGAAGTAGTAGTAGTAGTAGTAGTAGTAGTCGTAGTAGTAGTAGTAGTAGTAGTAGTAGTAGTAGTAGTAGTAGTAGTCGTAGTAGTAGTAGTAGTAGTAGTAGTAGTAGTAGTAGTAGTAGTAGTAGTAGTAGTAGTATCGAATGGCTACACCTCTATTTTGAATCTTTCAATCCATTCTTCAAATTCTTTTCCTGCCTTATAGGCTGTCTCGTAGCCTCCTGATAGGTTTGTCACTGGGCAGTGGATGACGATGTGGTCCATTGTCTCAGGGCCTCCTTGGCAATGACGGCATGCATCTGATTCTCTCAGATTCCATCTATGCATGTTAGCTGCGGTTCTGCCATGTCCTGTCAAAATGCGGTTGGAGGTGACCCAGCATTTTTGGCGGTACGGTCTTTGCTTCGTACTCGAAAGATACCGAGTTCAATCACCCACCGTTGCGCTGTTTGGCTTTGATCAAGTCACCACCTCGCCCTAACGCAATTTGCGGCACTGCACTGCACTGCAGCTGATGCCTGGGAATATTCCCTAGAGATGAATTTTCCCTATGGGATGAATAAAAAGGAATTTTATTTATTTATTTTATGTATGTTGTGGTCCCATTGTTGTCATGGAAATACCTTTGGAAAAGGCTCTTTACTCACAGTCTCTCACCGTACTCAGGTGTAAAATGAGTACCTGGCCGTTAAAAGCATTGTCCCTTTACGAAAAAATTATAATATCACCTTACAGGCATCATGACTTCTCCTAAATGTTAAATGTTGCTGTAGGACAGGGACCCCTTGTAAAGCACTTTGAGCACGATTAGTGGATATTGCGCTATATAAAAGTGACCCTCCGTCTCAAAACGGTATTATGTCAGGATGATTCAGACCCCAAAAAGTGAATTTAGAGATAGAATGATGAGAAATTGGAGCTTAGAAGTTTTTTCAATGCAAGAAATAGTCTTTATACTCCACCATAACGTACAGAAATTAAACCCAAGTTGGATATTTGTGGCTATGAATTCATTTTCCCTTACAGAGTGGATCCCGACATAATACCGCCTTGATACAGTGGGTCACAAAAGCTCAATTTTTAATATATATTGTGACATTTTATTGTTCATCAATGTCCCCAGGCTACGAATGAGGACCACCAGTGGATCGTGTGTGACGGACCTGTTGATGCTCTGTGGATTGAAAACATGAACACCGTCCTGGACGACAACAAAATGTTGTGTCTGGCCAACAGCGAGAGAATCAAGTTCACTCCCTTCATTCACATGTTGTTTGAAGTGCAGGATCTAGCCGTCGCCTCACCCGCTACTGTTAGTCGGTAAGTTATGTACCTACCTACCTACCTACCCATTGATTCTAGGATAGATTGAGGTTGATAGAATTGATTTTGAACTGAAATGTATTAGATTTGAAAACTTATTCAATGTTTTTCTTTCTATTTATCTGACTTACTTGACTTGACTTAGATGCCTTTCGTGTCTCGACTGTCGCCTTGGCTGTTTCCAGTATTTCCTGTGTGAGGTGTCTCCAATATTGCCGGTCTTCTGCTAGGGTTCTCAGATTTTCAAGGTCCCCTGCCGTTATGAGACTAATGCTTACTCCAAGTGTTGTGAGGTTTTTGTTTAGGATTACAGGGAGTGTTGTGATCGGTCTTCCTCTGAAAAGGTTCCTGTGTTTTTGAAAGTATCCCGACATGGCTTGGTTAGCTGGTATGTTTTGGTCCCTGCGTGGTATGTGACCGAAAAGTTGCCATCGTTGTTGTAAAATGTCAAGGGAGATTGGTCTTTCTTTTGTGATCTTATAGAGTGATTCATTTGAGATCTTTTTTGGGTATTTGATGTCCAGTACCCTTCTTAGCTGTGTGCGATGGAAGGCATCCAGATGTTCTTCTTCGGATTTTGTCAACGCCCAAGTGCTGCAGTTATACAGAAGTACCGGTTTTACAAGAGCACGGTACAGTTTCAGTTTGGTTTTTCTCTTTATTTTGTCACCTCTAATCCATACATTGGTGAGTTTACTGAGTGCGGCGTTTGATAGCTGTTTTCTTCTTTGTACATCCTCGTGTCTCCAATTAGTGAGCCTACTTTTTTTGTTCTTTTCCATTCCTCTTTGTTCCTCGATATTGTTGTAAATTCGGTTTTATTGGCATTGACTTGGAGGTTATATTTCATGAGGGTATTTTGTATGATGTCTATATTTGCTGGTGTTGATCCAATATTGGATCAACACCAGCAAATATAGACTATTTATCTGTTTCTTATAATTTTATTTTTGTCTTATTCCTTTTTTTTTGTTTTTTGTTTTGCTGATTTTTTTTTTTTCACAATTTCAGCTAACATTTATTTTAGATTCAATCTTTAAAAATTGTCATTTAATCATTTTTTGGATATTATTTAAATATGTTATTCAACCTCTATCACTACTACCACCACCACTACCAGCATTATCATGATCATTATCACCATCATCGTTACTAAAAATGTGTCACTTTTTGTAAACAATCGCTAGCTAATAAAACCCTTTGTTTGTTGTCCTCCCACCACAGTTGTGGCATGGTGTACATCGACGCAGACGAGTTAAAATGGATGCCCTATGTAAAAACTTGGATCAAAACTCACGAAACAAGATTAAAGACACCAGAGACTTACGAATTCTTGCTCGGTCTGTTTGAGAGTATGGTGGAGAACGGACTACAGTTCATCAACAAGAAATGTGATCAGGCCATCAATCAGGTAGTTAACTTATTTCTCAATCAGTCTGTTTGTTTGTCTCTTTAATAATTGATATATTTTGGGTTGTTTATTTCTTTTTTTTTTTTTCGTTTTGTTACTGAATATCTCCTCTCTCCTCTCTCTCTCTCTCTTACTCTCTATCTCTCTCTCTCTCTCTCTCTCTCTCTATCTCTCTCTCTCTCTCTCTCTCTCTCTCTCACGCACACACAATATGTGTTCCTCACCCCCTCCCCTCCACCCACTAGCCAATCCATGCTTCTATTCATTCTGTCTGTCCCTCACTCTCACCCCCACTTAATATTCATACTGTCTGTCCCTCACCCCCACTAATTATTCATACTGTCTGTCCCTCACCCCCACTAATTATTCATACTGTCTGTCCCTCACCCCCACTAATTATTCATACTGTCTGTCCCTCACCCCCACTAATTATTCATACTGTCTGTCCCTCACCCCCACTAATTATTCATACTGTCTGTCCCTCACCCCCACTAATTATTCATACTGTCTGTCCCTCACCCCCACTAATTATTCATACTGTCTGTCCCTCACCCCCACTAATTATTCATACTGTCTGTCCCTCACCCCCACTAATTATTCATACTGTCTGTCCCTCACCCCCACTAATTATTCATACTGTCCGTCCCTCACCCCCACTAATTATTCATACTGTCCCTCACTCTCACCCCCACTAATTATTCATACTGTCTGCCTCTCACCCAAACAGGTTGACATCAGCAAAGTGGTGACACTGTGTCATTTGCTGGACGCTCTCATCTTTCCCAACCGAGGAGGTTTGGATTTCAACTTGGAACAAGTAAGCTCTATACACATTTATTATCACATTCATTGTAATAACAATGATGATGATGATGATGATGATGATGATCATGATGATGATGATGATGATGATGATGATGATGATGATGATGATGATAATAATAAAAATAATAATGATAATAATAATAATAATAATAATAATAATAATAATAATAATAATAATAATAATAATAATAATAATAATAATAATAATAATAATAATAATATATAATAATAATAATAATAATAATAATAATAATAATAATAATAATAATAATAATAATAATAATAATAATAATGATAATAATTTATAAAATAATAATAATGATAATAATAATAAAATAATAAGTAATTAATAATAAATAATAATAATAATAATAATAATAATAATAATAATAATAATAATAATAATAATAATAATAATAATAATAATAATAAATAATAAATAATAAATAATAATAATAATAATAAATAATAATAATAATAATAATATAATAATAATAATAATAATATAATAATAATAATAATAATAATAATATAATAATAATAATAATAATAATAAATAATAATAATAATAATAATAATAATACAATAATAATAGTAGCACTAAAATTCAAACGATTGTTCACCAATGTTTCAGGATGTTTTAGGTTCAGATAAGAGTGTTCTATCACTATTAGATCTTTGAGTTCTATTCTGAAAACAGCCACATGGCCATATTAATATCCAAGGATGTAACATATTTTATAGATGATGCCTTACTCAATGTGTGTGCAGTGCAGCTCTCTAAGGAGGTCAGAAGCAGATGATTTTTTTGGACATTTTTAGTTGTGTTTTAGTCGTGTGGCTATGTGGTCTTGTGGTATGACACTCGCTTTCGAATCAGAAGTTCCTGGGTTTGAGGCTAGCTCAGCGCATAGTTGATTCCTTGGAAAAGGCTCTTTACTCACATTCTCTCACTGTACTCAGGTGTGAAATGAGTACCTGGCCATTGACAGTGTTGTCTCTGTCGGAAAAAAATTGTAAAATCGCTTTACAGGCGTTTAGTGGATATGCGCTATTTAAAAGTTTTAAAAATGATCAAAGCTCAAGTTTTTAAAAACTATTCTAGCAGCATTGTTTTGTACAACTTGAAGGTTTTTATTTTGTATTTTATTTGAAGATGTTAATTGAAAGGGAGTTACAATTATCTAATTTGGATAACGCTAAATAAGGCATTTATTGAAAGATCCAATCAGAAGGAAGTTGCGGTTTCTGGGCCATGTGTGGAGAGTAGACTGAATAGAAAAGTTGGTAACATCTGGAATGCTGGAAGGAAAGAGAGCTAGAGGAAGGCAGAGAATGACATATCTAAATAACCTAAGAATGGCCAAAAGTGATTTTAAAAGCAACGTAGACTTCATCATGCGCACCACTACAGAGGATCGTGATATGTGGAGACAGCTGATCGGCAACGTGCTCAAGAGTACAAGAGGTAGCCATCATAAAGTTATAGCCTGACACTGACCAAAAAATGACATCAAAATGCCAGTCTTTTGCCACAAAAGAAAACAAATCGTGAGTTGTATTCAATAGTTCAACCAATGAAATCATTTGTTTCCTTGAGCTCTACTAACGACAACTCACTAGACGTCAAACTGCCAGTCCTAGAGATTTCTAGTGTCAGGCTATATATAATGTTAACGTTGGCGACGGTACAAGCCACGTTGGATGATGAAGGCATTTACAAGAAGCTCAGCTATGTGTTAAAAGGAATCAAGTGTCTAATTTTACCTATTCTTCTTATAGACATTCTTACATCCCATACTTTCTTCCATTTCAGGGCAAGCTCCACCAACTGATAGCCCAAACATTTGCCTTTGCCTACCTATGGTCTGTGGGAGGAAACCTGACAGAGAACTACTGGGACCCCTTCGATACGTTTGTACGCACCCAGTTTGACGAATGCCCAGAGGCCAAGGTAAAAATCTTTTCTATAAGACTTTCTTTCTGTATTAATATACAGTGTGGCCTGTGGCCTAGTGCTATGACACTTGCCTTCGAATCAGAAGGTCCTTGGTACCAGTCCTGCTTTGAGTGGCATATAGTTGGGTCCTTGGAAAAGGCACTTTAATCACTTTATCAAACCCCCAGGTGTAAAATGAGTACCTGGTTGTTAACCCTCTCCTTACCACTTATTGGAAAATCGTCACATTCGTTACGATGCAACCGTCACTTTTCTCATCCAGATTTCATTTCTTTTTGCTATAGTTATAAAAACTTGACATTCTGTAATAGAGTTCATATTGTCGAACAATATTATGTATAGAATGTGCTTGTTGGTTTTCTGTTTGAGTTAGAAATGTCTCTTTTTGTGTTGGGAGGGTGTGAAGGTTTGGGGAAAATTCTGAAAATGGCTGGTAAGGAGAGGGTTAACAGCATTGTCTGTCTGAAAAAACTGTAATATTGCCTAACAGGCATCATGCATCGTCCTACATGTTAAGTGTTGCTGTTGGCCAGGGACCCCTTGTAAAGCGCTCTGAGCACATTAGTGGATAGTGGATATATATAAAGCTCAATCTTTTAAGTAGTAGAAGTAGTAGTAACATATGGCTACACCTCCAAATTTATTTCCGTCAAAATGTGGAGTCCTATATTATTTTGATGTTACAATCCGTTATATCATGCGACTCTTACCTCGAATTTGTTTGATGTTTGTTTTGAATGAACTAGAAGTTAAAGATCGATTGGTGACCCCCCCCCCCCCCTCCCCCCTTACCCTGGTCTCAAAACGTTTTTATTTTGGGATGAATCGAATCCCTAAAGATAAATTTAGAATTGAAATGATAAGAAATAAGAACTTTTGAGGGTTTAAGTTTTTGTAGTGTAAGAATTTGTAATCTTACATTCCACGATTTTTCTTCTACAGAGAGGGAGTATGGAATATTTAGTCGTTGATCTGTTTTTTTGGGTTTTTTAAAAAAAGTAATGTATTTATGTTTTTATTGGGTTTTTTGGGGGTTTTTTTTTGTTGTTGACTGAAGAAGGTTTTTGAGTCTGAAACGTTTTGTGTTTGGTATTTTTAAACTATTATTTTTTTGTTTGAAGCTGTTATATTCATTTTTGTTTCTTATTTTTAAAGAAAATATTATTTGATTGTATCTTCTTTGGTCTCCAGTTACCCCCTGCATCTGATTTGTGGAGTTACTACGTGGACTACGAGTCCAGGCGTATGGATCTATGGGAGAAAATAGTCCCAAGCTTCAAGTACGACAGAGAGATGCCCTTCTTTGAGATGTTGGTACCGACTATCGACACCGTACGATTTGGGTACATCCTGGAAAAGTTGTTGAGCGTGAGACGGTCTGTGTTGTACACAGGAGGGACAGGAGTAGGAAAGGTAGATCTTTTTCATATTACTTTGTCGTTTACTGCTGAAATGTGGTTTTACAGAAGGATGATGAGGATAAGCTGGAGGGAGAAAAGAACAAATAAAAGCATACTGGAAGAGCTGGAAGTCATGCTAGAGCTATTAACTGTAATCAAAAGGAGAAAACTCAGTTTTTTCGGTCATATCTGCCGAAACCCATGCACGCTGATGAAAGATGTGGTACAGGGGATAATG
>NC_088374.1:19191657-19201657 GCF_034508935.2 Berghia stephanieae | reverse complement strand
AAAAAAAAAGTAATATTATCTCCTAACAGGCTTCATGTCCCATCCTTAATGTAAAATGTTGCTGTTTGGCTAGGGACCCCTTGTAAAGCACTTTGAGCACGTTTAGTTGATATTGCGCTATATTAAAAGCTCACGCTCAATTTTCATTATTCTTTAATTTCATTTTCTTTTTATATGTGTGTGTTTTATTTTTGCCCTAGGATATGACTCTGTCAGCTGCCTGTGCGCCTCCTGGCGGTGGCCGTAACAGTGTGTCTCCCAGGATGTTCCGTCACTTCAGCATGTTGTGTATTCCGTCACCCAGTGAGCATAACTTGAAGCACATGTTTATGGTGAGTGGTGGTCTGGTGTTGTTATTGTTGTTGGTGGTGTTGTTGATAGTGGTGGTGGTGGTGTTAGTGTTAGTGTTGTTGTTGTGTTGTTGTTGTTGGTGGTGGTGGTAGTGTTGGTGTTGTTGTTGTTTCGTCCATAATACATGACCAGATTGAGGTCAGAGTTCAAATTGATTTATTATGTTATCAAATTATCATTCAATCTGTCAATTTCTTCAATCATTCATTAATCAATTAATAACAAATTAATTAATTAAACAATTCATCCATTCATTCTTCCATTCATTCATGTATTCTTTCATTCATTAATTTATTCATTATTCATCCATTTATTCATTTTTTCCATTCATTCATTTATTCATTTATTTTCCCATTCATTCATTTATATATCTGTTCATTCATTCATTAATTAATTAATTAATTCATTTATTTATTTATTTGTTTATTTTTTTATTTATTAATAAATTAATTAATTCATTTATTTATCTAATCTTCCATCTATCCATTCTATTCGTCCTTCATTCATTTATTCATTTGTTCATTTATTTATTCATTCATTCATTCTTTCATTTAAAAAAAATCTATTCATCCATTCATTCATTCATTCTTTCAGTTATTACTTCATTCATTCATCATTCCATCCATTTATTCCTTTTTCAGTCCATCCTCAATGGATTCCTAATGGATTTCCCTCACGTGGTTCGCCAGTGTGCCGAGTCCATCGTCAGCGCTGCTGTCGAGTTGTATTTCCGAATGAGCTCTGATCTCCTGCCCACCCCGGCAAAGTCTCATTACGTCTTCAACCTGAGGGATCTCTCCAAATGTGTGCAAGGTGTGTAGTTAGTCGAAGGATGCCGTGTATTTTAACAGTGTTACTGTATGTCATTTTCATTGTCGTCATTCCATTGCTGCTTTCATCATTATCATCATTAACCTCATCATCATCATCGTTATTATCGTCGTCGTCATCATCATCATCATCATCATCATCATCATCAAAATAACCGTCTATGTGGTCTTGTGGTATGACACTCGCTTTCGGATCGGAAGGTCCTGGGTTTGAGCCTCGCTCGGCGAATAGTCGAGTCCTTGGAAAAAGGCTCTTTACTCACATTCTCTCACCGTACTCAGGTGTAAAATGAATACCTGGCCGTTAACAACGTTGTCTCTGTTCTAAAAATATTTGTAATGTCGCCTGTCCCCTTATGTCTTTATGCTTTGACCTATTGTGCTTCACTGGGTTCTAATCAAAGCTATCGGACATATTGTTTTCCCCTCCTCACTCCACCTTGATTGTTGTATTCTTTGTGGTTATTCATCGTATCAGTTTATTTCTTCGTTCCATTTACCATTTTTTTCCACTTTTATGTATGTTTTCATCAAATTGTGTGATTTATTGGTGAAAGCCTAAGATTGAATAAACTTTGAACTTGAACATTACCCTCCTAATCCCCAGGCATGCTTCAGGCCGACCCTGGTTATGTCAGAGACCGTCTCCAAATCTTCCGTCTCTTCGTACACGAGACTCAGCGTGTCTTCCACGACCGTCTCATCAACAGCGAGGACAAAATGTTCTTCCATCAGATTATGGCTGAAATGGCCTCCAAACATTTTGGCGAGGTAAGGAGAATCTTCCTCTTCTTTCAGCTTATCCCGCATTGAACGCCACATCTCCATGCTTCTCGGTTCACAGCATCATCTTCCTCCAGGCCGAGTTCTTTCATATCATCCTTTACCTTATCCAACCATCTAGTCTTTGGGTTTCCCTTTTTCCTCTTTCCTGCTATTTGTAAATCCAATACTTTCCTTCCCATGTACTCCCTCTCTCGTCTCTTTACATGTCTGAACCATTTCAATCTATCTTCTCTCATCTTTATTGATACATTCTTCACTTCATTCAACCTTCAATTTCGTTCAATTCTCACTTTATATTTTCTTGTCCAGCCAAGTGACCATCTCAATATCCTTATTTCTGCCACCTCAACTTCTTTATCTCGTTTCTTTGTTGTAGCTGCTGTCTCTAGTCCATATAACATTGTTGGTCTTACAATTGTTGTATATTATTTTCCCCTTCTGCTTTGCGAAAATTCGTTTGCCACACATAACTCCAGTTACCTTCCTCCAATTATTCCCGCCTGCCTGTGTCCTCTTCTTAACCTCCATCTCATTGCCCCGATCTCATTGAACTGTTAGTTGTTCCTAAGTATTTGAATTGGTTTGTCTCTGGCACATCCTCTTCTCCTATATTTATTGGTGGTTCTGCTCTCTGTTGTCCAATGCACAAATACTCTTCGATCTGCTTAATCCCCTCCGTTCCAAAACCTGTCTCCTACTCTTCAAGTAAGGAGAATAAAAGTGATTATCCTTCTCCTTACCAACTTTAGCTCGGGATAGAGAAGGATAGAAACTGTTTGTCTGTGGCCTATACCCTGACCCAGGGTGACAAAGGCAATGATGATGATGATGATAGAGAAGGATGGAAACTGTTTGTCTGTGGTGTCCGATGCACAAATACTCTTCGATCTGCTTAATCCCCTCCGTTCCAAAACCTGTCTCCTACTCTTCAAGTAAGGAGAATAAAAGTGATTATCCTTCTCCTTACCAACTTTAGCTCGGGATAGAGAAGGATAGAAACTGTTTGTCTGTGGCCTATACCCTGACCCAGGGTGACAAAGGCAATGATGATGATGATGATAGAGAAGGATGGAAACTGTTTGTCTGTGGCCTATACCCTGACCCAGGGTGAAAAAGGCAATGATGATGATGATGATAGAGAAGGATGGAAACTGTTTGTCTGTGGCCTATACCCTGACCCAGGGTGAAAAAGGCAATGATGATGATGATTTAATTATGCCTTTATGGGATATACCAGCCATTTGATTTTGGCCTAAGGTACTTTGTAAGATTTGCACTCAATCGTTTCAATTTTGCCACCCTTCAATGTTGGAATTCACTACCCAGAATCCCTTAGGTCGTCCTCATCCCTTCAATGTGGTCTAGTGGTATGACACTTGCTTTCGGATCGGAAGGTCCTGGGTTCGAGCCTCGCGCTCGGCGCATAGTTGAGTCCTTGGAAAAGGCTCTTTACTCACATTCTCTCACCATACTCAGGTGTAAAATGAGTACCTGGCCATTAACAGCGTTGTCTTTGTCCGAAAAATTGTAATATCGCCTAACAGGCGGCATGTCCCGTCCTACATGTTAAATGTTGTTGTTGACCAGGGAAAACCTTGTAAAGCGCTTTGAGCACGTTTAGTGGATATTGCACTATATATATATATTTTAAAAGCTCAATTTTTAAAAACTCAACTAAAAACCCATTTGTTTCCAATGTAACTAATTGATGTAAAACGTCAGCGATTTACTTCATTCATCACAACATTGATGCGATAATTCAATACTACCTTCCTCTCCAGACTGTGGATCCAGATTCATTTGTAACCAATCCCATTCTATTTGGCAACTTCATCAAGATGGGGGCGGCCGATTCGGACAAGATGTATGAAGAATTTACAGACATCAAAAAACTCACCAGTGTTCTGCATGATGTAAGTCATGAAAAAAAAAAAAAACTTTTACGGACTCGAAACAAAAATCGATCCTGAAAGGAGTCAAGGGGAGAATGAATGAATTACTAGCTATGAATCAAAAATTTTCCTGTATAAAGCAGACCTATGAATATTTCGTAGAAATAGGGAATGAGATTAGCGGAAGAGTAGCGTCCCTTGATTGGACGTCACCCCTAGTCTGTGACGTCACTGGCGGAAAAGTTATTAGAGAGAGAACGTCATGTTGGTTGTGCGCATGCGTCTCTCGTCCTCAAATACGAATTTTGACTCCAGCTACAGAACTGCATTCTCCTCTTTGACTCAATAAATCTTATTGAAAAGGAAAGTTTAGTTCTTCAGAACCCATAATATTCAGAATTTAGCAGCATTTCTGGATCATGCTGAGGGCAAATTATTTCTAAAGCTATTTAACCCTCTCCTTACCACCTATTGGAAAATCGTCACATTTGTTACGGTGCAATCGTCACATTTCTCATCCAGATTTCATTTCTTTTTACTCTAGCTATAAAACTTGACATTTTGTAATAGAGCTCATATTGTTGTACAAGATTATGTATAGAATGTGCTGGTTGCTTTTCTGTTTGAGTAAGAAATGTCTGTTTTTGTGTTGGGTAGGTGTGAAGTGTTGGGGAAAATTCTGAAAACGGCTGGTAAGGAGAGGGTTAAAGTGGATTTTTCTTATTTTCTCCTTGGAAACTACGAATTTTTTGAAATTTCAAGTTGGCAGGTCTGTATGTTAGAGTATGTAACCTCACCTTACAGTATGATTATTGTTTTACTATCTCATCTACTTGTATACTACGGATTCACTTACCCTCACTTTACCAGCTTGTCATCGCATAGATTAGTCCACCAACTATTTCTCTAGGCGTACCATGATCACTGATGTCTGGCACAGACTTGGTCCATGATCACCGATGTCTGGCACAGACTTGGTACTTGAAGAAGAAGAACCCTAGAACTCTGCCATCTGAAGGAAAAATACTGAATGTTTACTCAAGACAGCAGAACTGTGACTGTGAGGGCCGATTTCACTCCAACCAAAAATCTCAACTTTTGTCAGGATATGGCTGTTGTTTCCATCGCTTTCTGTAATTGATAAGTAGTAACTGTGATGGGACAGGCGCAAGCTTCTCTAGAAGCTTGGGTTGCATATCAGATACTGATGATCTCTTGTCGGTAAGCAATGGAAACGACAGTCTTATCCTGACACAAGTTATATGTTGAGTTGACTTAAAATCGGCCCCCACAGTTCTAGGGTAAAATATTTGTACGGCTATGTGGACTTGTAGTCTGACACTGTCTTTCCTACATGTTAAGTGTCGCTGTTGGCCAGGGACCCCTTGTAAAGCGCTTTGAGCATGTTTAGTGGATATTGTGCTATATAAAAGCTCAATTATTTTTTTAGCTCAATATTTAAAACTGTTTCCTTCCTTTTTTGTTTATTCCCCATCAGTATCTGGACGACTTCAACATGCAATCTTCCAAAGAGATGAAACTGGTGTTTTTCATGGACGCCATTGAACACGTGTCACGTGTGGTCAGAATGATTCAACAGGAAAGAGGAAACGCCTTGTTGGTGGGAGTTGGGGGTTGTGGGAAACAGTCACTCACCAGGTGAGTTTTTATCATGTCTACAGACCTTCTCACTACGTAGAAGTACCAAAAATTTAGGCTCCAATTTTCGAAGTTCATGAGCGTCTCTAAGTCATTAAAACTTAATGAAAATGAAAATTGATGCCAGACTACAGAGTAGTCAGACTACCATACTCAGGTGTAAAATGAGTACCTGGCCGTTAACAACGTTGTCTCTGTCGGAAAAAAAATGTAATATTGCCTAACAGGCGTCATGTCTCGTTCTACATGTTACATGCCGCTGTTGGTCAGGGACCCCTTGTGAAGCGCTTTGAGCACATTAAGTGGATATCGCGCAATATAAAAGCTCAATCTTTTTTATTTTTAAATAATTTCTTTTTAATTCCAATATCATCATCTATCTATCCCTTAGACTGGCAGCCCACATCTGTTCCTACCAGTGTTTCCAGATTGAACTGTGCAGAGGCTACGACTACGCCGCGTTCCACGATGACCTGAAGAAACTCTACGATTTTGCTGGTGTGCAAAATAAACACACCGTCTTCTTATTTACAGACACTCAGGTACACTCAGATCAATTTCTTGTTGTTGTTGTTGGTTTTTTGACGTTATCTTTTTTCTCATTATTCTGAATTATATATATCACATTACTGTCTTTGTTATTCTTGTCGGGAGGAGGGGGCTCTGATGGTAACTGGGGTTGAAGACGATCTTTTTGGATCGTGGATGGCTCATATGGTGGAGCCACGCTCTCCCCGGCCGGGTGGAGTTGTCGTGCCAGTAAGGTCACGGGTTCGGGCCCCCCACGCCACCGAGAGGTTTTTGTCCTCTGTTGTCTTCTGGCTTTTTCCTACTCACTTCATCTCTTGTTGTTATTCATACAGCAACCACCATTGAGTACAGATGATACAAGATATTTTGCATTTTATTTTATTTTATTTCCACGTTAATTTGTGTAATGTCGTGATGACCAAGGGTTTGTACCTGAAACGTCCATTGTCTGTTTTGTTCCCATACAAAGACTCTCCAGTTTCACTCTTTCATTAGTATTTTACGATCACCGGCTTCAGGCAATAATGATAATAATGATAATAATAATAATAATCTCTCTCTCTCTCTTTCTCTCTCTCTCTCTCTCTCTCTCTCTCTCTCTCTCTGTGTGTGTGTGTGTGTGTGTGTGTGTAACACACACACACACACAACACACACACACACACACACAGCTTTTCTTCTATATTTCTTTTTCAATATTTTTTTTTTCTCCTTCTTTCCTTTCCACCCCTTAGATTGTGGTTGAAGAGTTCCTCGAAGACATCAACAACATCCTCAACTCTGGAGAAGTCCCCAATTTGTTCGAACCTGACGAATACGAGAAGTTGATCATTGGTTGCAGACCTGGTGCCAAAGAGGCCGGTATCCCAGAAGGCAACAGAGACGCCATCTTCGATTTCTGTATCAACAGGGTCAGGTATGAGAGGAATTTTTTTAAAATAATTTTTTTAGTAATGCTCTTCCCTTCAATAAATAACAATGTGAAATTGAATGTAAGCTTCAATTTAATATACGAAAACAGATAAAATGGATGAAACACTGCGGACTAATGAGATAATGTGGTAGTGGCGTTGTTAAGATGAATTCATCACATCTTCCCTTCAAGGACATTTGATTCATGGAGTCGGAATTTATTCTGGTTTCCGTATCTTAAAATGGACAATAACAATTGTTACCCTTCGGGTAGAATGCTAGTCTATCATAAAGTACTATCCACCTGATCTAACAGACCCAGCTCAATTGAGCTTTTATATAGCGCAATATCCACTAAACATGCTCAAAGCGCTTTACAAGGGGTCCCTGGCCAACAGCAACATATAACATGTAGGATGGGACATGACACCTGTTAGGCAAAATTTTTTTTTAAATTTTCGGACAGCGATAACGCTATTAACGTCCTGGTACTAATTTTACACCTGAGTACGGTGAGAGAATGTGAGTAAAGAGCCTTTTTCAAAGACTCAACTATGCGCCAAGCGAGGCTCGAATTCAGGACCTTCCGATCCAAAAGCAAGTGTCATACTACTAGACCACTTAGCCGCACAATCTACCCAATCACTGCTGCTGGGTGGACAGAGGGGGATGGAGGGTGGAAATGAAATCTTGACTTTACCTCGTATCAAACTTGTTCCCTTTTGCATGCGAAGTGAGTATTCTACCAATTGAGCTATTAGGACAACCTCCATCAGGGTGAGGTAGAGGGAGGATTTGTTTTTTTGTTTGTTGTTTTTTGATAATGCTCTTTCCAAGGAAATGACTGGTTCGATACGGTGAGTCATTGATTGTCTGCAGTTTCAAATTCCACAGAAACATGTGGCTATGTGGTCTTGTGTTATGACACTCGCTTTTGGATCGGAAGGTCCTGGGTTCGAGCCTCGCTCGGCGCATAGTTGAGTCCTTGGAAAAGACTCTTTATTCAAATTATCTCACCGTACTCATGTGTAAAATGAGTACCTGGCCGTTAACAGCGTTGTCTTTGTCCGAAAAATTGCAATATTGCCTAACAGGCGTCATGTCTCGTTCTACATGTTGAATGTTGCTGTTGACCAGGGACCCCTTGTAAAGCGCTTTGAGCACATTTAGTGGATATTGCGCTATATAAAGCTCAATTTTTGTATGCAATTTCAAATTCCACAGAAACAACCTCCACATCGTATTGTGTATGTCCCCGGTGGGATCTACCTTCCGTGCCCGATGCCGTATGTTCCCATCCCTTGTCAACTGTTGCACGATTGACTGGTTCGTGCAGTGGCCCAAGGAAGCATTGCTGGGCGTGTCCAAGTCGTCGTTTGAACCTGTTGATTTTGGAACACAGGACCATCTCAAGGTGTGTATCTGATTTGTGTTTCAGTCCCTCTCTGTTTATTGTCGTATTTAAAAGACGGAGATAAATCTAAATTGGCAAAGTAACGACAAACATTGGGTGTCTCCCATGACTGAGATTTTTAAAAATAATTAAAAAACAAAAACAATGTGAAATTGAATTTAGCTTCAATTTAATATAAAAAACAGATATCTGTTTTTGTATATTAAATTGAAGCTTACATTCAATTTCACATTGTTATTTATTTCTTCGAGCTTCGAGCAGCAACATTTACATGTCCCTCTGTATGAAGTTTCTCCTTCTGCTTCATTCATCCCCTTATCCTCCTATCCATCCATTTGTCAAATCATCCACCCATCAACCCACCCACCTACCCATCCATCCATCCATCCGTCTATCCATCCATTCATCCACCCATCCACCCATCAATCCACCTCGCATTCCATCCATCCATCCATCAATCTACCCGTCCACCCATCAATCCACCTAGCATTCCATCCATCCATCCATCAATCTACCCGTCCACTCATCAATCCACCTAGCATTCCATCCATCCATCCATCAATCTACCCGTCCACCCATCAATCCACCTAGCATTCCATCCATCCATCAATCTACCCGTCCACTCATCAATCCACCCAACCATTCATCCATCCACTATCTATTCACTCATCCATCTATCCATCCATCCATCCATCCATCCACCCACTGACTCATCCATCACTTCATCCAGTCATATGTCAAATCATCCATCCATCCACCTATTCATCTATCAGTCCATCCACCCATATACCAAATTATCCATCCATCCATCCATCAATCCACCCATGCCCATCCATCCATCCATCCATCCATCCACCCATCCATCCATCTATTCATCAATCTACTCATCCATCCATCCATCCATCCATCCATCTACTCATCCATTCACCAATCCATCAACTCATCCGTATCCATATCCATTTCAGCAAAGTGTATCCGAAATGTGTGTGGACATCCACATGAGTGTCACCAATATGGCAGAGCGATTCTTCAACGAACTCAAACGTCGTTACTACACCACGCCTACCTCCTACCTGGAACTCATCAATCTCTACCTTACCATGCTGAAGGAAAAGACTAAGTGAGTTATTCATTGTCATCATCAACATCATTGTCATCGTCATGGTCATTGTCGTTGTTGTCGTCATCATCGTCATTGTCTTGATCATCATCATCATCATCATCATCATCATCATCATCATCATCATCATCATCATCATCATCATCATCATTATTATCATAAACATCATCATCATCATCATCATCATCATCATCATCATCATCATCATCATCATCATCACCAATGGTGCCACCATCACCACACCACCGTCATCATCATCATCATAGTCTTCCTCATCATCATCATCATCATCATCATCATCATCATCATCATCATCTTTCTCATCTTCCTCATCATCTTTCTCCCATAAGTAAGTTCTTATATATTCATTCCCCCCCCCCCCACTCCCCTCCCAACCCCATAATATGTGGATATAATAATCAGTTCCAATGATATATTCCAGGACACTGAAGAACGCCCGAGACCGTGTGAAGAACGGCCTGGCCAAGCTCCTAGAGACAAACGA
>NC_088374.1:19186657-19189157 GCF_034508935.2 Berghia stephanieae | reverse complement strand
CTTTGAGCACATTTTGTGGATATTGCGGTATATAAAAGCTCACATTTTAATTAAAGTTAATATTTTAAACAGTGAACTTAAAAAACTTGAGCTTTTTATATAGCACAAAGCACTTTACAAAGGGTCCCTGACCAACAGCAACATGAAACATGAAATCGAGACATGGCGATATTACCATTTTTTTTTCCGACAGAGACAACGCTGCTAACGACCAAGTACTCATTTTACACCTGAGTATGGTGAGAGAATGTGAGTAAAGAGCCTTTTCCAAGGACTCAACTATGCGCTGAGCAAGGCTCAAACCCAGGACCTTCATTTCCTAAAGCGAGTGTCATACCACAAGACCATATAGCCGCATTAAAGAATGAAATTGATTAATCGGCAACTAAAATCAATAAGCTTCTATCAAAGGGGAACAAATCTTTCCTTAGAGTAGCTCATAAGTATGATCCATAATGGATATCACTGCAATCAATAATATTATTATTATTATCTCCCTTAATCCATAATGGATGTCACCGCAATCAATATTATTATTATTATTATTATTATTATTATTATTATTATTATTATTATTATTATTATTATTATTATTATTATTATTATTATTATTATTATTATTATTATTATTATTATTATTATTATTATTATTATCTCCCTTTATCCATAATGGATATCACCACAATCAATATTATTATTATTATTATTATTATTATTATTATTATTATTATTATTATTATTATTATTATTATTATCTCCCTTAGGCTCTCGACTCCCTGGACAAAAACGACATTGCTGAGATCCGTGTGTTCTCGAAACCACCAGAGCTTGTACAGACAGTCATGGAGGCTGTGGCCATTCTGCTGGGACAAAAGTAAGTTATGAATAAATTAAATCATCAATGAATAATACTATGACCACTTTTATATAGAACATTTCCACAGATTAAAATTTTTTTTTTTTTAGATTGACCTTTTATATAACGCAAATATACACTAACTACGCTCAAAGCGCTTTACAAGGGAGCCCTGGTCAACAGCAACACGTAACATGTAGGACGGGACATGACGCTTGTTAGGCTATAATATTACAATTTTTTTCGGACAGCAACAATTCTGTTAACAGCCAGGTACTCATTTTACACCTGAGTGTGGTGAGAGAATGTGAGTAAAGAGTCTTGTCCAAGGAGTCAACTATACGCCGAGCAAGGCTCGAACCCAGGACCTTCCGATCCGAAAGCAAGTGTCGTACCACAAGACCATATATAGTCACAAATTTCCACGGATTCACCATGCTCAATGCACTCCCGCAGCTGGGCATATGAAACCAACTTACTATTGTAACATGTGTTGTAATACATTGGAGTTGTTTGGATATGTGCGAATGTAGTTGTTCAGCTGTGTGTAATTATGTTAGAATTCTTTCTAGAGGTACGCATTTTGTGCTGTGCATGTTTTGCATGTGAGTGTGAATGTTGACTGCGTGAACGTATAAGCACTTTTTGTACCTTTGGAACATCATAAGACGATTGTTTTGTGTTAGGTTAGTTACTGAAAGAACTCTGTCCAAGCTGGTCGTATTATGTATTTATTAAAAATTTTCCATATGGTTGATAATAATGAAAATGAATTAACGAGTCTGAGCTGAGTCGTTACAACTATTGTATATTTTATACTGTTCATTGTCAACTTGTAAGTGTCCTTATTGTACTTTAAAAAACAAAACAAAAAACAAACCCCTGAGTTTTTGTATTGTGCAATATCCACTTAACGTGCTCAAAGTACTTTTACAATGGGTCCCTAGCCAGCAGTAACACTCAACATGTAGGACGAGACATGAAGCTTGTTAGGCGAAATTGCATTTTTTTCCGATAGCGATGAAGGCCAAAGGTCGAATCGTTGTTGACTTCGTATTGTCCCTTGTTATATGAGTCACATTCACTCCTTTTATTTTTCATTCCATTTTATCAGCTCATTAAAAAAAAAAAAAATTAATTCCCTTTATTCATCCTATAGGGGAAATTTTTCTCTATGGTCTATTCCAAGGGAAGACTGGAATAACCCAGGCGTCAGCTGCAGTGCAGCGCCGCAAATTAAGCTAGGGCGAGGTGACTTGGTCAAGGCCACACAGTGCAGCAATGGGTGATCAAACTCGGTACCTTTCGGGTATAAAGCAAAGACTGTAACGCTGAGTCACGCTTACCCACCGCTAGCTTTTGATTTTATGACTTTATTCACTTATTTATTTATATATTTTTTTTCTAGGACGGACTGGGCAAGTGCCAAGGTCATGTTGGGCGATGCCAATTTCCTGAAAAAGCTGGGAGAATACGACAAGGACAACATCCCCGAGTCCATCCTGAAAAAGCTGAAAAAATACATCGAGAATCCCAAGTTTGTGCCCGAAGCCGTGGAGAAAGTTTCCAAGGTTTGTTTTCTTATTTTTGATCAATTAAATATTTTTTGGGGGGTTTGTTTTTATTTTTGTTTTATTTTATTTA